>NC_142033.1:14814790-15011688 GCF_982192425.1 Myodes glareolus | reverse complement strand
CAGAGGACCCAGGTTCAATTCCTAGCAACCACAGGTCTGCTCACAGTTATAACTCCAGTGCCAGGATTTCTGACACTCCTTCTGCCTTTTGTGGGTATTCTGCATGCATGCAGTGTACAGGCACAGATGCGAGCAAAATGCCTCACTTACAAAAAAGAAACTACTGTGAGAATGGTCAGAAACGCCAGGTCTGCTTCAAACTGGTTTTAGGACACTGTTAAAGTAGCCACTCGGGGGAGCTCCTGCTCTGTCTTAACAAGAAAACTGACAGACTTGACACCATGACCACAAGAAAACTCATTGAAACAGATGTCAGTCTTTTCTAAGGCTGACTTTAGGATCAACTGTGGTTGCCCAGCTTGGCAGCCTGCACCTGCTCCTGCTGAGCCTGCTTACTGGCCGATGGCTTCATCTTTCATTGTTCTTTCCTGTTCCCATTATTTTGTCTGTTTATTATGAATATTGCCCACAGGCCCATCAATTTTTTTTTTGTTGTTGTTCCTGTGAAAAGAGAGATATTGGGGTTGTCTGAGGAGGACAAACTTATAATCCTAGGCTTGCTGTGGACTTGTGTGAGCTTCATTCTCTGATTGATTTTTTTTTTCTAAATCACTGCTACTTCCAAAAAAAAAAAAAACAAAAAACACAGAATAGTTTTGCTTTCTCTGTCTTTACACTTAAAAGCTCGGAGTAAAAACCTATTTTGTTTCCTTCTGTACTTCATTAGTTGTTTCATACTTCATTCGTTCATTAAACAAATGCTGAGGCTGAGCAGAGCGCTCAGTCCTTAAGTAACTTGTCTTATGAGCATAAGAACCGAGTTCACCCCTAGAATCCACATTTAAAAAGAAAAGAGATGCCATTGTGGTGCATGTGGGGGCATGGGGAGGGGGACGTGGGAAATGGAGCCGGAGGTAGACAGACAGATCTTTGCTGCTCACTGGCCAGGCAGTCTGGCCTACTTGACAAGGTCCAGACAATGAGATGCTCTAGCTCAGAAACAGGTGATCAGTGCCCAAGAAACTACTCCTGAGGCTGTGGTCTGGCCTCCATTTGTATTCATGCACACAGGAACACGTACAAGCACCTCTCTCTCTCTTACACACACACACACACACACACACACACACACACACACACACGGACTAGGCTATGGTGCAGCTCCGTTGCTGGAGTGTTTGCCTAGCATGCACGGGGCCCTGAATGCCATCTCCAACCCCACGTAAACCAGACACGTGGCACACCTGTGATCTCAGCACTCAGGAGTTCTATGCTAGTCTGTGTTACAAGAGACCCTGTCACAAAAACCCAATAACAAATTGCACATGTTTAATACATATAAATTGATGAATTCAAACATATTTACAGGCCAATGATCCAGCCCCACAGTCAACATGATACATAGCCATCACCACCAAAAATTTCCTTGAACTGTGTGTGTAAGAACAATTAGTCTACCTATCCTCTAGACAAATTTTAAATTAAGTGCATAGTATAATATTACGGAGGGAAGGCACACTTATACAGCAGATTTTTAGGGCGGTGACATTTTAGTTTACTTTGAAAGATCTTTTTAATAATTCTGAGAATCCCAGTGGGCCCAGGTGTGGTGGTGCACACCTTTGATCCCAGCAATCAGGAGGCAAGGACAGGTGGATCTCTGATTTCAAAACCAGCCTGGTCTGCACAGTGAGTTTCCAGAACAGTCAAGAGGTAATAGACAGACCCTGTCCCGAAATACTACTACTGCACTAAAAAAATACAGCGGAGAAGCAATTGAGGAAGAAGTCTGAATTAACCTCTGACCTCTATACAAGCATGCATCACCCGGCCCTTCACAAACAGGCACACATCCTAACTCACCCGTACACATCCGCACAAAGTCTTAGTGAACCTGACAGGGAGCTTTCTGGCTCTTGGATGCCCTTCCTAACTACTAGAGACGTTTTTTGGTTAGCTCAATTTTAACTGCCATGGTATAAAAATGTCCAGGCCAGCATGCCCCTCATCCTAGGCCCCAGGCAGAGACGTCTACTCTGAGGCAAGGTCACCTACTTTTAATCTGTACAAGTGATTACAGCAAATTAAAAATGACAAACACACACATACACCAAATCCAGATTATTTCCCCTTTCTAATATGAGTTATTATGTCAATTCTCCTCTCACTTTATGGATTTTGATTCTCAGTTTCTCTGCTGAGGAAGTTCAAGTTGTCTACCTTAAAATTGAAAGGCCAGGTCATCTTGGTCTCATCCATACACAAACAACCAAAGCCTAGTGCAATGGAGAGGGTGGGGCCGGTAATGTTTCTCTTATTTGGAAAAATCAAAATAAATTATTTATTAAAATAACCTTGAAGCATTATCGTACACTCAAGGGGGAAGAGTTCATTATGTGTGTAGTAATGTGCAGGTTTTTTCTGAGAGGGGTCTGGTTGTGTAGCCCAGACTGGCTTTGAGTTTGAAGACTTTCCAACTCTGTCTCCTACATGCTGGGATTACAGGTAAGGGTCCCCATGCCTGGTTTATTAAGGAAAGCGAATAGTTGTATATGATTCATATCTTTCCCTCTAATCTTTTTTCTATTTTCCCCCTCTGTGGTGGTTTCAGTAAGAATGGCCCCCATAGGCTCAAATGTTTGAATGCTGAGTCATCAGGGAGTAGCACTACTTGAGAAGGATTAGGAGGTGTGGCCTTGTTGGAGTAAGTGTGACTTTGTTGGAGGAAGTGTCACTGGGGGTGGGCTAATCCCAGCACTCAGGAGGCAGAGGCAATTGGATCTCTATATTCAAGGCTAGCCTGGTCTACAGAATGAATTCCAGGACAGCCAGGGCTCCACAGAGAAACAAGGTCTCAAATTTCCTTTCTCTCCCGCCCCCAAAGAAAAACCCAAGTACACAGTCCCAGTGTTTCTGCGTTTCTGTTGCCTGCTGATCTGGATATAGGACTCTGAGCTCCTTTCCCAGCACCGTTTCTGCCTGCACGCTGCCGTGCTCCCCACTATGATGACAATGGACTAAACCTCTGAAAAGGAAAGCAAGCCCCAATTTTAAAAGCTTTCTTTCATAAGAGTTGCCATGCTCACAGTGTCTCTTCATTCAGAGCAACAGAACACTAAGACACCTGCCCGCCGATCATTTATCAGTTTATTACAGTTCATAATCTTATTCATGGATGAAGACTAGACGGGTTCAGGTGCCAAAAGCCCTGTTGCTGGGCTTGGATTGTAGCTGAGTGGAAACGCACCAGCCTCGCATGCCTGAGGCCGAGTCCTAACGTCAGCAGTGAGCACAGAACAGTTTCCATTTTCTCACACATATATCTCTCCCAATTACTTGACTGAGAGTTTGCCAGTTTAAATTAAAAAAAAAAAAACAAGTCATTTATTAATTGTGTGCTTCTTGGCATAGGAAAACAATTAAGAAAAATGAATGAGAGAATCATTCTTCCTGCTTGAAGACAGAGACTTCAGTGTGGCCGGGGGTATCCCAGGATGCAGTTCTGGAAGAGCAGGACTTGGATCATATGCAGCAGATGTCAGGGAGGGGGTGTGAAGCAGAGCAGGCAAGTATAGGGATGGGCAGGCTGAAGGGAGAAGGGGTGCATGGTGTCCATGACCAGAGGAGTTGAAACGATTTGGCAAAAGGCCTTTGAGGAAACTTAGGGTGAGGCAGATAGCCAATTGACTAAAAAATTCTTTTTGTTTTGTTTTGTTTTGTTTTGTTGAGACAGGGTTTCTTTGTGTAACAGCTCTGGCTGTCTGTAACTCCCTCTGTAGACCAGGCTGGCCTCGAACTCACAGAGATCTTCTGCCTTTGTCTCTCAAGTGCTGGGATTAAAGACATGTGCCACCACTGCCTGGCCTAAAACATTCTTCAGGGATTCCTAAATGCCAGGACCTGCTCTATACACTGGGCATACTGGGTAAAGAAGACAGAATTTCTATAGCCAAGCAATATAACTTTGTGTATGTGGTGGAGAACAAGACACAATCATGTTATTTTATTAATGATTTCCTAATTACATGTACGAATTAGGAACATGTTTCTTAATTACATGTATGTAATTAGGAACATGTGTGCCCTGGAGTATCGGTGCCCTCAGAGGGAAGAAGAGAATGTACATCTGCAAGATGAAATTAGAACATGCATACAATATATGTACACCTTAACTCTCTTGTTAGCCTAGCTAGGTTGCTTTCTTAATATTACTTCACTGTGAATTTCTTTTTAATAATTTTTTATTTTAAAATATAAGTACATCATTTGCTATGATTTTTTTTTAGTGGGGATTCTTTACAGCTCTGTCCCAGTTTTGTGAAGGAAAATATAGCCTATCTTACATAATATCTAGCGCTGTCGTCACTGGTGGAGTCAACCACTAAGTGACCAATGTGAAGCAAGGGAAGGACGGAGTGGGAGCTTGTGCCAGCCACTCCAAGGTGAGGCTCGCTTTTCCTTCAGAAAAATCAGCATGTGACATGTGACCCCTTGACAAGTGCACTAAGCAAAGTCGACAATATCAGTCATTGTGTGTGTGCGTGTGTCTATGTGTGTTGCATGGGAGCCAGTTGTTTTCAAACAATAGTGTAAAATCTAGGTTTCATTTCATTCACCCTTAGGTATACACACCCCATATTAGAAGCGGTGTGAATAGTAAGAGTCTGAGAAAGGGGCAGCTATTTTACTGAAAACAAGAAGGAGGGGGGAGACTCCAAAGTAACACTCAAGCTACAGTGGTCTGAATGAGAGTGGCCCCCCTAGGCTCAGATGTTTGAATGTTTGGTTTGCAGCTGGTGGTGCTGTTTAGGTGCTGGAAGAACTGAACTAAGTCACTGGGAGCAGGCTTTGAGGTTTCAAGGTCACATACCTTCCCTCCTCCTCTCCTTCCCTCCTTCTTCTCCTTCCCTCCTCCTCTCTTTCTCTCCCCCTCTTTCCTTTCCCCTCTCGCCGTCTCTTCCCCTCTCTTCCCCTCTCTCTCATTCTTTCTCTCCCTTCCTCCCTCCCTCTCTCCCTCCTTCCTTCCCTCCCTCTGTTCCACAGTTCACCTTTGGCTTCCTGTTTTGGGCTCAAGCTGTGAGCTCTCAGCAGTTTCTCCCATCCTATCTGCTGCCTACCGCCATGATGGACTCTAGCCCTTCGGGAACCGTAACTCCAAACGAACCCTTCCTTCTCCACAGTGCCTTTGGTCATAGCGTTTTATCGCAGTTCTAGAAAAGTAACTAAGAGGTAAATTGAAGCCTAAATGATAGAGCACTTTACGCCATTGTACCTTTTAGGGAACAGTCTCTGTTAGACGTTGTGGGAACAAAGGGTTTGTTATGGGAATCAGGGGAGGATGCGAAAGTCCCAGTGGGAAAATCCGGGGACTGACGAAGGAATTATTGACTGATCCAGCAGAAGCTCTGGGCCAGCTGGACGTTTCAGCTTGTGAAAAAACTCAAGACGTGCCCTGGTTGCCAAATAAGGGTTGCTAAGGTTTGTGGGAAGCTGCTGCTTCTGGATCAGTATGGGCTCTGTAGGTCCTTCTGCTACTCGTGGGGGACCTGGGAGCACCAGTGAGCACAAGGTCAGCAATGGAGAAGCTGAGCCAACTGTGCAAGAAGAGACCTGACATGCTGGAAGCCAGCACATTCCAATTGGTCTAGCAGGTCGTCTGAAGATTATTATCACTCTTGCCCCATTCTGAATCTCACCCAACTCTGCATAATCTACTCTGAGGAGGACTCAGGGAACGAGATCCCCGGAAATCCAGGTCCCAGTCCCATTAAGGTGATGGTGCAGTCCAGCCCAGCACAAGCAGAATCTCAAAGGCCTTGAGAAGGAAATGAACTCAGTGCGCTCAAGAAACAAAAATCTGAGGCTCACACATAAAGGAACGTGATCAGAGAGGAAGGTAGAGGTCAGATGCTGATCAGATGTGACATCTTTGACCCAACTGTAAATTCCAAGACTTTAAGCAAAGTATTGTATTTTTAATTATTTTATTTTATTTTTTAAGGATTTATTTATTATGTATAGTATTCTGCCTGCAAGTGTGCCTGCAGGCCAGAAGAGGGCACCAGATCTCATCAGCGATGATTGTGAGTCACCATGTGGTTGCTGGGAATTGAACTCGGGACCTCTGGAAGAGCTGCCAGTGCTCTTAACCACTGAGCCATCTCTCCAACCCTTGAATTATTATTTTGAAAAGATCATGCTAGTGGTAGGGATGCAAAATAAACATTGAAACATAGGAAACCACAGTGGTAACCCAGAAAAGAGGCCACGATTGTCTTGGTTAGAGTTATGAAAATGTCCCTAGAGAGGCCTGCTTCGGAGTCCCATTTCTCCACACACCACTCTCTGTCCAGGAGGAGTGGGGTAGCCTTTGGTGAGAGGCAGGTCTGGCAATGCTGAGCAGGCAAGGACCTGGTACTCCCTACACACCAGATCTGTGTGCATTCTGTCTCTCATGATGAGCCTGCATGAGGAAATGAGTGCAGAGAGAGGTTACAAGCTTGAGTCAAAGCCACAGAGCCCAACAGAGTGTTCAGTAGTTCCTAATCTTCAAAGCTAAAAATCTTTGCTCTTCCCACAGCATCTGACTGCCTCATAAAGGCCCTTGTGGGGATTCACATCTACCACTAGTGGCTGACGCCTGCCCAAACAACACACCAGTCTGGCTTCTCAGTACCTCAATTATACAGCCTGCTGTTTTCTGTCTACCTTCAGCCTTCCGAGAGTTCCCACACTGCATAGTTCTTGTCTGAGTATCGTAACTATGGTGACTTTCCATCACTAGGATAAATATGCAATCCAATCAACGTAAAAGGGGGAAAGGTTACTCGGGAGGCAGAGCGCACGCTTTTAATCCCAGCAATTGGGAGGCAGAAGCATGCAGACCTCTGAGTTCGAGGCCAGCCTGGTCTATAAGAGTTAGTTCCAGTACAGGCTCCAAAGCTACAGAGAAACCCTGTTTTGAAAAACCATTAAAAAAAAAAAAGTAGTTGAAGTTATATTTTGGCCCATGGTTTCAGTCTGTGGTTCCTCACGTGGCACAGTGTATCACGGAAGTCTTCATGACCGAGAAGGACTGTTGACGACATGGTATTCAGGAAGACAAAGAGAAGTGGGGCATGGTTGGAAGGGTTAGGATTTCAGCATCCTCTTCAAGTGAATGTCCTTAATTTCCTCCCAGTGCCCCCACCTCGTCAAGGTAACCACAGGCTGGCAATTAAGCCGAGAAACACACAGGGAAAGAGATTACAGGAAGCGCAGCTCCGCGTACAGTGGCATCGACAAAGCACGGTCCAGCCTCCAGTGCAGTTACGGTGACAGCGCAGTCCAGAGATGAGAAGAGAGGCTCACTGCATGAAGGAGCGTGGCCAGAGAGGCCTTTGGACGATAATTTTCTAACCCCTAGCTCCCGAGACTCACATAATTGATCTGGCGTTTGGTTCTCCACCATCTCTACTTGAGGCTTTATGTTATTTTAACATATGTGATTTTAGGGGAGAGAAAAGAGACATTTGGCTTGCTGGGCTTATAGCTCACTAAAATAGTGTTACTCTTGATAACTAGAGAATACATTAAATGCCACATAATTCTTTGTATTTCTATTCAAGTGTATGGACCTTTTGCTTGCATGTGTGTCTGTGCACCCTGTGCGTACTTGGCACTGGAGGAGGCCAGGCGAGGAAATCAAATTCCCCCAGGACTGAGTTATGTTGCAGGATATTTGATCACACTGTGAAACTCTGAGGTTGTGTTCATAAAATTAACCTTGGGTCAGGGTGCAAGGCCAGTAGCTAGTTGACAGGAATTAACCATAGAGAGTTCGGAGGACCTGGGAAGATGGATAGAGAGACACGCAGGAAGAGGAGTAGGGAGTGACTTAAAGATTCACAGTCTTTTTTGGTTTGGAACAAGTGGAGAGATGCTTCTCTCGGTAGGTATCCAGCTAAAAAGGAAGGTCGGCTGGTTGCTTCTTGGCTTCTGGTGCAGCAGGTTTTCACTCCAACACCTGGTTCCCGAGTCTTTAGTGGTAATTAGGATGATAGAGACTTAGTTAAAAAATCTGCATTTGGTGGTCACAGCCAAGCTGGTGCTGGAGGAACCAGAAATCCCGTCAGGCCATGGTTGCTGAATGCAGTGTCTTAGGGCACAGGCGGTAGTTAAAATATGACCAATAAGCCAACAGAAAATCAAGACCGTTGTAAGCTGCCATGAGGATGCTGGGAATTGAATTCTGGAAGAGCAGCCAGTGCTCCTAACCCCCAGTCATCTCTCCAGCCCCTACATGACTTTGTTGTTGTTTTTCGAGGCAGGGTTTCTCTGTAGCCTTGGCTGTCCTGAAGCTTGTTCTGTAGACCAGACTGGCCCCACAGATCCGCCTGTCTCTGCCTCCCAGGTGTTGGGATTAAAGGCGAGTACTACCACCATCACAGCCCAGCCCTATATAACTCTTATAAGTCTGTTATTGTAAGGTAGGGTGTTGGCTTGTTATATGTCAACGTAACACAGGCTAGGGTCATCTGAAAGGAGGGAACCTCCATTGGGAAAATGACTTTATAAGACCGGGCTACAGGCAAGCCTGTAGGGTATTTTCTTGGTGATTCATATGGGAGAAGTCATTGTGGGTGATGCCATCACAGGGGTGGTGGTCTTGGGTGCCATAGGAAAGAAAACTTAACAAGCCATGGTGAGCCAGGGAGTAAGCAGCACCCATGACCTCTTTTGTATCAGTCCCCGCTTCTAGGTTCTGTGTTCAGTGACATATGTGATACTGAAGCTTACATGAAATGAACCCTTCCCTTCCCAAGTTGCGTTTGGTCATGGTGGTTCATCACAGCAGTGGAAACCCTAACTAGCAGGCAATGCTGTATTATTCCCCAAAGAAGTTTTTGTTTTCTTGTGCCTAAGAAACCCCTTAAAGTGCTGTTGTGTCTATATCTCAATTGACATCACTAGCATGAGATGAAAGCCAAAAAGCACATGGATAAAGCATATATGGGAATTATTCTGAAGCACACAGCAGCGAAAGGGCAGATACAGACATTAAAAAACAAGTTTATTTTGGTATTAGTGACTGATATCACTGTCCTTTCACAGAATAGCTTCAAAGCATATATGCCAATATTGTTTTGGATTAAAAATTAGAGTATATATACAAAGCCATACTGTAGGCATACACCGTATATCCATGAGAGTTACTGAGTGGAAACACAGAGTCTTCGGCTAGTTATTATGTACACTACCCACCTGTCACAGGCAAGGTCCACAGGCTAACTACTTAAAAAAACATTTTTAGATTTTTTCCCCCCAGAATAAGTTACTTGGAGGGAGCTGAACAACTTCATGACTATGTAATGGTGTTTGGCTGGGAACAACACTCAGAACCACCTGTAGCATGAGGAATGACACTATTTGGGGAAGTACGCTAGTGGAGGCTGAATTTGCAGCTGGAGACATTCTCTTCTGCTTAGCTCACTGGACCTCCTCTCTAAGGCAGTTTCCAACCCGCACCCCCGTGTCCACCCCCGCAGAGGCTAGCTCGGCCCCAGCCGCGCCTCCGCCAACAGGATTTACTATTTCCTGTGGCTCTTGCTTCTTTTAAAAATATTTCTACAAAGATTTCATTTTGATTTTAAATTACGTCTGTGTGTCATGTCTGTGTGTGGGCTTGTGCACATATCTGTGCAATGCTTACGAAGGCCAGAAGAGAGACTTGGATCCCCCGGAGCTGGAGTTGCAGGGGGTTGTGAGTCCCCAGTGTGGTTGCTGGGAATGGAACTCTGGTCCTCTGCAAGGGCAGACCAGCTCTCCAGCCCACTGCTTTTCTGATGTGGCAGCTGATCGGATAATACTCTGGGAACTCGGAAACGAGGGAAGGCGCTAATGAAGCCCTTACTCGCCTAAGATGAGCTTATTAAAGGAGCTGACAGCTGTTTTGTTGACTCGTAGAAGCTGGAACCAATCAGCAATGATTTCAGAGGAATTTTCCACTGGGGAAAGGTCTGGCACTTGCCAATCAGTAAAGCCTTTCTTTGTTGTGAGCTTTTGTGCTTCGAGATGTCCTGTATGTTTTGCGAACCATCTGGGGATATCTACAAATATCTGTCTTAAACATGTGATTCCTAGTGAATAGTCTGGGGATATCCACAAATGTCTGTCTTAAACATGTGATTCCTATCTGTTAAAGGCGTTAGCATCCTGTCACAAGGTAAGGCTATGCTTTTACCCAGCCTTGTGTACTGAAAATGCCTGAAGACAGTAAGAAAGCTAGGCAGAGAAAGAGAAAGGAAGGAAAGAAAGAACGAAAAGGAGGTAGAGCAGCATACACCTTTAATCCCAGCGTTTAGAAGGCAGACCTATGTGAGTTTAAGGCCAGCCTGGTCTACACAGTGAGTTCTAGGATAAACAGGTGAGAAACTGTCTAACAAAAACAAACAAACAAGCAAGGAGACCAAGGGTTACAGTTGTGCAATGTGGAGTTGCCTGGATTGACCAATGCCTGCTGTCTAATGGCCTTTCTACCTCTAACACACATGGGAAATCATTCAAAACCAAGTTTTAGGCACCATGGAAGTTTTAGGAGGATAACCCGTGGCCCCTGCCCTCAAAAGACCATCACATTGGAAAGAGAAAAACAAACACAAAAAATAATCAGATGACAATGAAGTTTACTCATGAGACACCGAGCAGCAAGTGAAATAAAACTTAAGAGAATTTGAGTAACCAGAAAATTTTTTTTATCTTTTTTTAACTGCTGAAGTTTTTGCACTGTTAGTGATCAACTCCAGGGCCTTGTCCGTGCAAGGCAGGTGCTCTACCACCAAGCTACCCCGCCGTCGTCTAAGAGAAAAGATGGGATCAAGTCAATGATGAGATCACATGGTCTCAAAAGGTACATGGAAGGCTCTGAAAGCCAAGTCTGGTGATCTCTACTGTGGAACCCCAAAACCATTAGCACGGATCTCTGAGACATACTGTGTACCAGGCCCAAGTGAAGCTGCTGATGGCCAGATAAGCGAGGTCTTGCTCACCAGCAGACAGACAGACTTAGGCTTGGTGACGACCTCAGAACCCTCCGGATGCTGCAGTCTAGAAGCCCAGAGACAGCTGTTGGGCATGGGATAAGCAAGCGTGGATATTTGCCCAGATTTGAGATTATCAAGACTGTGCTCAGGAGCTTGACAGAATTTTGTTGGCTGCACGTAACAAAGACAGTTTTTGCCTCCAGCAATCTTTACTATTTGGATTTTACAATTAACTTTCTAGCGTTAGTTCTACTTTCAAAATCATGCTTTATATTTTCTAGCCAAGTTAAAGAGCTTACGTATTAAAGCCCGCTCCCCACCGAAGGCGTAGTATGATCTAGAAGCCATTTACGCACAGAGTGCTTGCCGGGAAAGTGGTCTCTCACGGAGCCTTTGAGCCAGGACCTTGGGGTTTTTTAGCTTTTCTGATTTTCTTGTTCCTTTGATGGTTTTTCCCCCTCTTTTGCTTTTTCTTTAGGCTGATCTGCAAAAAGTGAGAAAAAAAAAGGCAATGCTTTCACATGTTGTAATTTTCTCTCCTGATAGTCGAACTCCTCCCAACCTCCATTGTTCCTTATCCTCAGCACCACCTTAAGTCGCTGCTCATTACCCGTTTTTCCCATATCAAAGAAGCAAATACAGCTCTCTCTTTGCTCGGGTTTGTCTGTTTTCCTGGCATCTTGCTGTCTTTATCTCATCCTCCTCCATCATCCACCTGTGCCAAACACAGCCCTCTGGGAGCTGGTACTCCTATGAGTCAGGGATTCTCAACCTGTGGGTTGAGACCCCTCTGGGGGTTGCATATCAGATATTCTGCTTATCAGAAATTATGAGGTAGCAACGAAATAATTTTATGGTTGGGAGTTACCGCAACACGAGGAACTGTATTAAAGGGCTGCAGGATTAGGCCAGTTGGGCACCACTGAATGTGGATGAGGCTGTGGAGAGTGTGGGCTAAGGCTTCTCAGTGGGTCTGTGGGACCCAAGAGTCAGACTCAGGGGCTCGAACTCCCCACTGCATACTCCACAGCCCCTCTCAGACTCCGCTCCTTAACATTTCACACGGGGTTCTTCCCACTCTATCCTGGCTTCTTTCCCACCTCAGTCCCTTTGTTCTCTAGACTTAAATTCCAGCTACCTTACTTCAGACTCACTGAATGAATGACTGAACGCAACCAGCTTCCTCACGAAGCCACTAACACCCACACTGTACTTAATTAACTTCCTGGTAAACACCTTCTCTGTCAGGATCCAAAACTGAGGTCACTCAACACAAAGATATCGACTTTAATACTTTCCATTCTGCCTCCTGGCCAAGCCAATTATCCTTTCTTTCATTAGTTTCAAGATTCTTGTGTAGACACACTTCTATACATTTCCCACTAAGTCTAATGACTTTTATATATTGTTAATGATGAGTTGCTATCAAAGGGTGGGGTTATAGCTCGTTATTTTTGAATCTTTAGTGTATTCCTATTTGATACAATTCAAACAGATGGAAAATGTATCCTTAATGGCTGTGCCCTATCCTCCGACTTCCAGGGTGGCTCTGAAAGAGAGAAATCTTTTCTTCCTGTCACCAACCTGTTTCTCCCAATCTTCCATCAGCTTCTTCACATTTGTGGAATCTGGGTTCAGACAGGTTTGAGTTCCACTCTTCAGGGTAGCGCTGCCAAAGAAACACCAGTCGCCAGTGAGCTTTCTCCCCGAATAATTTAACAATTCTTAGTAGAAATAGTGTGTGTGTGTGTGTGTGTGTGTGTAAACATGGATTTTACTGAGTTCTTCAAAGAAACCACTTAAAATACAGTAAGATGTTTTCCTAAGATTATCAGGTGGATTTCAGAAATTGTAGCAGACCTTTCAGGAGAAATCTTATTTTAATATTTTTTTTCTAGACAACTTGAGAATAAGAACAGCTTTTCCATATAGACTCCCTCGATTTAGGTGTCAAAAGTCTTATATCTACATAGCTTTCACATCACAATTCGAATTTCCAAGAGACTGGGAATGGTGGAGTATGCCTGGAATCCCAGCTCTCGGGTAGCTGACGTAAGAGGATCAGGAGGTTGAGGCTGTTCTTGGTTACATGAGAAGACTGTCTCAAAAAAAAAAAATTCTAATCTCTAGAAAAGTATTATTAGAAGAGTTAAAGACACTGCAGTAGTGTAACAATAGGGAGATTTTTGACATAATCTACATTCTTGGTGATGGGAAATGGCTATACAAATTATGGCATATTGATATGATGTAAAACAATTTAGCCATTAAAAGTCATTAGTAGGGTCAGTGAGTTGGCTCAGCAGATAACCTTTCTTGCCTCCCAGGCCTAGAGAACTGAGTTCAGTCCCCCAGAACCCTATATAAGGAGACAGGAAAGAACTGACTCTGCTAAGTTGTCCTGACATCCACATGCATGTACATTTGAACACACAGATTAATGAATTAAAATTTATTTTACTTTTGATTTACGTGGATTTACGTGTTTCTGTGTCCATATGTGTACTTGTATGCAGGTGCCCACTACGTCCAGAAGGCGGTGTAGGATCTCCTGGGGATGGAGTTACAGATGCTTGGGACTTGCCTAATGTGGGTGTTATAAACTGAACTCGGGTCTTCTGCAAGAGCAGCAAGCACAGCAAGGTGGTAGTGGTGCACGCCTTTAACCCTAGCAGGGAGGCAGAGGTAGGCAGATCCCTGAGTTCAAGGTCAGTCTGGTCTACAGAGTGAGTTCCAGGACAACCAGGTCTACACCGAGAAACTCTGTCTCAAAAAAAAACCTCAACCAACCAAACAAAAAAAAGAGCAACAAGTATGATTAACCTCTCAGCCCTCTCTCCAGTGACCCCTCAAACATTTTAAAAGTTATTCTTAGAACTCAGGAGTAGTGTCCGGTGGAGAGTATATGCAAACTATGCAAAGTCCTGGGTTCAATCCCTAGGTCCCCACCCCCAAAATAACCTGACAAGTATGGCATTATTAGGGAAAATTAACAAATGTGAGAAAATGTCCATTATTATTGTGCTAAGGAAAAAACAAATTATAACTGGGAATTTCTCCTTATTTGTAGGGAAGATGTCCAGGTTCCTACACTCTCAGGTGATGCCTATGTAGTTAAGATAAAGTCTAATGGGTAAATTCAAAGTAAGATAGTAACAACAATAAATAATATCAAAATAAAATAACTACAACAACGGGCCATAATGAAATTACTAAAAACTTATGAACCATTTGTTTCTAGAATAGTCCATTCAATATTGTGGCACATAGTTGACTTCAGGAAACTGAAACCTAGGAATTTGAATTAACAGATAAGAGGGAACTACCTACTGGATGTAGTGTATAACTTAATTGACTTTACTTTTATATGCATGTATCTATTATGCATTACATATGAAGAGGAACACACGTGTGAAAGACGACACGCTGAGGTTGGGGGAGCAGAAGTGTGATTGTTGTCGTCTTTTCAGTAATATGCCTTAAACATTTAAGATTCTAGGACCCAGTTTGTTTTTTTTTAAAAAAAACAAAACAAAACAGTATATCCTTTGATCTTTTAAAAATTGTGTTTTTATTAATTCATGGAGAATTCCACTCAATGTAGTTTGATGATATTCATAAGAGCTAATTGCTGACATTATTCAAACATATGTTTTCTGAATTAGAATCCTAAATGGCCTTGAGAAGGTCATCTGGTCTTGAAAACATCTGATTATTTAAACGGTATGTCATCTTTCAGTTTCAGTCTCACCAGAAATTTCTTATCTTCGGGGAGAAAAAAAAATGAGCAGACAGATTTATAGAGGAGCCAACTGCCTGTGTAAGCAAGTTGTCTGGGGGTGAGGCTGCCACTAAGTTCCATGTGGGATGCGTGTGTTGGAAGATTTTACTTACATGATCTCAGTTTTGTTGCACTGAGGGCTCGGGGCAAATTGTTTGAGATCTCTTAAGGACCTGTAGGAGGGGATCATGCCTCGGCTGGTACTGATGCAGGAGCATCGCTGATTCCTTATGACTAGGGTTCCTACAGGAAAGAAAACACACATGCTTAGGTCAAGGTCTCACTGGGCATGGTTGATGGGAATGATGCGTTTGACTCAGTCATTATTGCTGTCCCTGAGTGTGTGACAGTTTCCATTCTGTAAACGAGAAAGCCAGGGTGAAGGACAAAGTCATTTAGCAAAAGGAAGCAGGGGAAGCATTTCAGTTTCAGTCATTCTGAGTCCACTACCTTACTCTACAACCTTAGAAGAACAGAAAACTTCCCCAGTACTTAGTTAAATCCCCACTGAAATTAGGCACACACATAACACTCTGTCTGTGAGGACGGATTCCTCAACCCGTTTATTACCTGACCTCAGGGGCATGGAGTTGATGTAGAAGTGGACAGAAAGCTCTACTTGCAATAACCAATTATCACTTCAATCCTTATCCTTTCTCACCCCACTGCTCTGAAAAATCTTTTTAAATATTCTGTCCTGGTCCCTTAAACCTTCCATAGACTCGGCCTCTATTTACCTAGGTTTTACTATCCTACATTAACTCCAAAACGTCTACTTTAAAGATGCAGAAAACACATTCTAGGAAGGGTATTTGTCCACCGTAAACTAAGACCTGAGTAAAAAGGCCAGAGGCAGCCTCTCTGGTCTCTGAATTCTCAGTTGGTTAACCGCAGACGTTTATCAGTGCACAGGATCAGATGAGGTTGTTGCCGGAGACAATTTATTTAGAAAAGGATCCCCTGGCTCACCACCAGTTGCCAGTGCTACAGATGTCATAGCTCGCATGACAAATGTCAGACTCACGTGAAATGGAAACAAAATACCCAGAAATTCCTTTACATCTGAAAGTGGGGTTTCTCATTATTCAAATATGGTTTGAACCCTCATTGGAAACTCACAATACCTACACCAAGAAGGTGTATTTGACTTGGCAGGTGCAAATTATGACCTTTGGATAACTGGTCACAGCATCCAAATGCTTTGATGAGTGAACAATATTACTTTTTATTGCATGCAAAACATTCAACTTTATCTCCTGAACCAAGAAGTCTTTTTATAGCAATGCATTTATATCAGAATTTACTAACTTGATACAATGTAAAGCTCCTCACCTTGAACCCCAAACTGGTCCAGAAAGATGACACCCAAGAGAAATAGAGCAATTGACCTCATGGCAGAGCAGAGTTCTAGGGAGCTGCTGTGCCGGATTCGAGTCGGAGAATGTCTTTGGAGAACGTGTTCTTGGGAATCATATTTATTTAGGAAATCCCTTCCCCTTCTCATCTCTGATTGGCTGGTTTCCTCAGCTGACCTAGAACTAAACTAACCACAAACTCGATTGTCCTGGGGAAACCCCTACTCTCAGATCCCAGGGAATTTCTGCACGTTCTACTTCCACTTCACATAAATGGGTAGGTTTATAGGAAGGGGTGTGAAACCGCTAGTGTCCACTTTTAGCACAGCCAAAGTTGCTACCTGGATGCAGAATGGATTGCCATACGAGGAAGGCTGGAGGCGTACTTCCCACATGAGAGATATTGACATCTGGGGAAGTGACTCTTTTTATCTGTAGTGTACATAGATCTGTGCACTATGTAGCTCCATTAATCTTTTTTCATATTTTCCACACAACTTAGAGCATCTTAATTTGTTGAGGGACTAGATTGTTTTCTCCTTGTGGCAAATTTATCTTGTCTCACTGCTGCTACACTTTTCCACTATTCTAATTGTTAGATGAGTCGCATAAACCGCAGCTGTCCCAGTCCTTGCTACCTTTTCCGAATATTTCCCTAAATGCCTGTAACACTGAGAGCGTGACTATGGCAGGAGAACATGCAATAATGAGGATTTCCCAAAGGGTTCACAGGGGCTAAATCTATGAAACAGCGTTCAACAGCAAATAACTTTAAAAAATAAAGCAGCTATCAAAACATCCTGGCTGTTCAAAATTCTTGTAGCTGTTGAAACTTCAAGCAGAGTTAGTATGACGCTGAGAGACGTAGCATCACGTGTCCTCAGAGAACATTATTTTCTGGGACAGGATGAGAGCTGGAGGAGAGGGAAAAAAAAACCAGGACAAAGGAACAAAGCCAAAAATTACCCTTTCAAAACAGGAACAAATAAAATCAAAAGTGCATAAACTGCTGGTGCTATATATAGTCTTTGACCTTCCCGTCCAGATAAAGGTGCCATTAGAATCTAATAAAAGCCCTGCAAAATCTGATCAAACGCTGGATAACACAAGACGCAGGTGTCAGCATCTTCTTCTCTGCTTCACACAATAGTTAAGATAGGACCGGCAAAGAGTATTAGACATTTTTGCCTTTACTTCACATGATCGTTGAGTACACTTGCTAACGGGGAAAGATGGTAGCTAGGAGATGCTACTGTTCTGTAGCTGAGCACATACACTTCTAGACTTTGTCTCCACGTCAACTGCGTCTAGACTTTCAATCTTTTTATCTCCCCTAGAGACGGCTGGACCAGCTTTCAGTGAACTAGTGCTTGCAGCTTGCTTTTCAGCTCATCCTAGAAGAACACCATTGGATAAAAGGAACAATAGCATGCAAATTACCTTTCCTCTTCTCTCTCTCTCTCTCTCTCTCTCTCTCTCTCTCTCTCTCTTTCTCTCTCCCACCTGTTGCTTCTTTCTCTTTATCCATCCTCTTCCTAGATCTGCTGGTTTGACTGAATTGCAGGCAACAACCCCAGGTATACCCCAGTCTTGTTAAAATACAAGCAAAACATATTCCTCAAATCAAAATAAAAGTCATCTAAACAATATTTACCAACTTTCTCCCGATGTTCTCTGCTTCTCTATGGAAAAGCATATGTAACTTAATTAAAAATTTTGTAAAATAAATGAACCAAAATCAAAAGTAAATTTCTCCCTAAAGAGAGGAAAAAATACAAATATGTATATATGTATGTCTGTATATATAAATACATATTTTAACTATAGTATACACACACTCTACTAAGAAATGGATTTTATAAGGTGAGGTTGAACTTTGGTTGACCACTAATCATTGTAATGCAGATTTGTTTTGTTTTGTTTTGTTTTGTTTTGCGATAAGATCAGGGAGTCATTCTGTACCCCCCTCCCCAGGCTGGCTTTGAATTTACCATTCTCCTGCCTCAGCCTTCTGAGTATTGGGATTGTAGATCCGCATCCTGTGCACTGACTGCTAATGTCTAAGAAGTTTTTAGGCTTCCCGGACTCATGGTTGTCCTCGGAGCAATTATACTTGCCCTCTCCCTAAGGAATGCACGTCTTAGAATAAGAGGAGAGCTTCCAGCTACATTTTATGTTACATGATGTACAATTTTCACTTGTTTCTACGTGGATTAGTAATACAAATATTACAGAAATCGTTTTGAAAAGTGAAACTTGCGGTGACTTTTGACAAGCGTATCCATTGGTTATATTTAGTCCTGGCAATGACTGTGACCGTGGCTAGGGTGGACCTGGGCTCAGGTACCAGTTTTACTACTTGATGATTGTCGAGTATTGATAGCCTCTGCCAGCCTTGGAACGCTCACCCAAGACAACAGCGGTCAGTTTCACAAGCGGTTGCTAAAGATTAATAGCAAGAATATGCTGCCAGTGGGTAACATCAGAGATTTGCCACCAGTCAGAGGGTGGAGTTAGTGACTATAGAGTGCTCTGATCTTAAACAGGACCTCCGTGTCACCTCTGCCTCCAGGTTCAGGGAATATCCCAGAGGAGGGGCCAGAAAGAATGTAAGCGCCAGAGTTGGGGAGGAGTACTGAGAGACTGTTTTCTGGCCTTGATACCCCATTGCGCCATAAACTCAGGGCGGCTGTGTTTACCTGCTCAGGACATGCAGAGCGTGGTAGTAACTGTTTCGTCATGCCTAGAGGAAAGGCTCATGAGGCCCCACCCTTAATTAATGTTTATGAGTCAAAAAGAAACAAGAGTTCAAAGTAAGAAGGGCATTTCTGGGAAGAAGAATGGTTCCAATTGGAATGAGGGACGGGAGAGGGGACTGGGCGGGGAAAAACGCCTGAAATCCAGGATATGCATACATGCAATTGCCGAAGTGTATGTAGAGGGAACATTCTCCCAAACGCAAGCACCGTGAAGCCGTGACTATTCTTTCTAGCAGAGCTGATGTAGACTTCCTAAAATAAAGAGGAAGAGGGCTCAGTATGAGCTGTCTAGTTTATTTTTCCAGACTCTAATTGCATCATTTTTTTCTTGTCCTGACTTTGATAAAAAACATTGCTCGTGTCTTTTTCATGTCTGTAACGTGACCACAAGATACTTTTACCTTATTCAGCATTCCGACTTTGGGAAGTCGTCACTTAGCGCCACAAGCGCTAAATCCTCATGGCCCCTCACGGCTTGTCCTCACTGAGCAGACAGAGTAAGCAATGTTAGACTATCTGGGATACTCTAATCTCTCCTATTAGGAGGAGGGTTTGTAAAGATCCATGATTGAGTATGGCGATAACCCAGCACCTATCCTGGAAGAATGTTCTTGAAGCCTAGTATATACTAGTAAATACTCAGTTTAAATGTTCACAAGTGACAAATAGGGACCAGAGCCCAGCCGGGCAGATCTGGCATCAGCCGAGGATTGAAATCTTGAGCCACAGATTCTGTAACCTCTTCTAGTGGGACTATGCACAGTGCGCATGCCCAGCCAGTTTGCTTCCAGAACTTTCCTCCACCCGGAGCGGCCAACGCTCACTCTACGTGTGTAGTTGCTGAGGCTGCCTGCACTCGTTCTACTGAAGAGAAGAAGCACTTTAGGGAGGAAAGGTAGTGTGCGCCTGGGGCTCTCCTCTCTGCCCCCACTGTCCCTCCGCCTCCTGGCCTGAGAAAGCCATTTGTCTCTAGGAAGCCCAGTGGAGGCTGAACCAGGAGCCCCGTCTTTCCGGGAGCCCCCTAAGTGGCTTTATCAGTAGCCTTGGTGAGGGTGGGAGGGAACAATGACTCCAGAAGCCTTGCTGATGGCATGGAGGTCACAGGGCTGTGGAATAGGGCCGAGGTGACCCTGAGGAAGGTCCGATGGGCAAGAGCTGGTGTTGAGGCCGGCCGGAGCCCCTGAGCTCCTTAACCCAGGATGTCCGGAGCCACAAAACCTCAGAGCCCTAGATGCTCTGATCCCCAGAGGCAACGAGCTCCACAGCCTGGGCTCCCTGCTGCCTTGCAAGGGTTTCTTCCTCACTAACAGCTAAGGAGGCCTCCTGAGCAGCGGAAATATCCTTCCATGGTAAGGCTTCTCGGATTAGTCTGGGCGCTTAGGCATGAAGGTTTAAGATAGACCAGTTGGGTTCAGGCTCTTAAGACATTTGCTTTCCAGACTCCATTTTTGACAAATTCAGGACAGCTTCCAGAGGAAGTGCGGTGCAGACTGGAGAGAAAGAAGAGAGAGTCCCCAGAGACCGTGTTTATGGATAGAAGGCTTTTTTAGGAGAAAAAGAAACTTGCTAAGACAGACAGGATGTTGCTGGAGTTTCTCACAGGCCTGGGAAGAAAGCCAAGAATTATAAGGACTGTTGGAATCAACAGACAGTTCCTAATTCCCCCTTGGACAGCAACAGCAAAAAAGTCTTCATTTTTCCCAAGTCAGTGTCCCTGAGGAAATCCTGGGTGATGTAACCTGCAAGAGCTAGACACAGCAGGCTCGGTGGCCCTGTGTGTCATCGGCCTCCCCTTCCACCCGCTTTCTAATGGAATTTAGAAATCCATCTAAATAGGTTAACAGTGGGCTGTCGTAATAGAGACAGGAGGCTTCCCTTTGCTTGTCAGAAGGGAAGTTTCTCTCAAATTGAAACTCCTATTATGCTTGTTTGGATTTCTCACTATGTGGACTCTTCTTTTCACCGGTTTCTGCTACTCTTTAAGGATCCTAACTTTAAAACAGTGTATTTCTTGAAAGTCTCAAGCTATGAGTTAGTGTTCTGAATTCTTTCCCCTCAGTCAGGGAGTCCTTCCTTTAACCAACAAAAACAAACAAACAAACAAAACTGAAAAACTTTTTTTGCCAGCAAATTATACTTTTGTGTATTTCAGGCCCTTAACAAAGGAGGGAATTCTTTTTTCATTAATCTTATTATCTTGGCTTCGTGGTTTATAACTAATGAGAGCCCCACGGCTGGTTAGATTTGTAATTAGATAGTTCTGAGAGAGAGCGTCTGGACAGCTTTTCAAGGTCAGAAGTAAGCCCCTGTTGGCTTGTCCTGTGACTTTTGGCAAGCTGGCCTGCAATCTGATGACGTGCAAAGAAAACAATCACAAAAGCCCTGCTTCCAAGACTGAAGGAAATCATCCTGAAACGGGAGGACGTATTTTTCTGTTTTAAATATTCACACTTATTGTAAGTGATTCACTTCAGAATTTAGAAAATAGCTCTCCAAAGGCCGGGACGCAGAAGTTCTGAGCGCCTACTGCTCTGGCTGAAGACTCAGGTTCAGTTCCCGGCACCCACACGGTGGGAACTTCAGTTCCAGAGGACCTGTCACCCTGTCTGGTCACACAGGCGTGCCTGCATACAAAACACCCACACACGTAAAACTACGTAAATCTAAAACAAAAACTAAAACCTCTAAGAGGAAAAATCATTTTTATTAATTTACTTTTTTTTTGAGACAGAGTTTCATGTAGCCAGCCTGACCTAATTTTTTCATGTAACTGAGGATAGGTTTCCTGAGACTCACCTTCTGGGTCCTGGGATTCCAGGTGTGTGCGTGTCCATGCTGGAAAATCCCACGTTCACAAGCACCTTATTTACCTTGTATTCTCATTCACTCCAGTTCCTTCATCAAGCTTTTATTATGATTTTAGTTTCTAAGGACACAAATTTTTCTGCCCTCAACGAGCTTATAATTTACTTAGAGGCAAATCAACATTAAACAAATAATGACTATAGGGCCAAAATGTTACTTTAAAGGACAGTACTCAATTACTGGATGGAGAGAATCTCCATCTATTGTGAGACGCTTCAGGCAACCGTTGGACTAGATTCAGAGGGGAAGACTGGAATTCCTAACTGCAAGAAAGTAAAGAGGCACAAGAAGGCATTCAGAAGTGGCAGGGGCTGTGCAAGGGTAGAAGACGGTGGAAAAGGAATTGTGAGGATTGGGTGGAAAAAGGTAGCCAGCCACTGAAAGGCAAAGGGGCTTGGAGTCTGTGAGGGTGAAACGAAGGATTCTAGTCAAGAAAGCACATCACGGAGGTTTATGAAAAGCACGAACACACACACAGGAGCATGCACATACATGAGTGCACACACATGAATACACACACACACACGAGCATACACACAAGCGCATGCACACATGAACACGAGCATATACACAAAAGTACACACACATGAGCATGCACACGCATGAACACACACACCCTACCTGTTTGTATATCTTCGTCACTGATTTTGTCACATTTTTATTCATTAATTTTACTTTATATGAATATTTCCTTTGTCTCTATGTGGATGACATATTTTTTTAAAATAGTTCTGTATATGTCTAAATTGTTCTCAGTGCTGAACATTTGGGTTGTCTCTAGCATCAGTAACACAATAGTGCTCTAATTATTTTGTTTTCTGGTTCCGTGTGAGGTGGTGCACCCCTGTAGTCTCAGGTACCAAGGAGACTGAGACAGGATGATTGCTTGAACCCCCAGCATTCAGGGCCAGCGTGGACAACATGATAAAACCATGTCTCCTAACAGAAATGTTTAGCCTTTCCTTCTTTGACATTAAAAAGACAAATAATAAGAATATTCAATATTTCTGTAACATTTGATTGCTTGCCAGAAAGAGGTTAATTTCATAATAGCCCTAATTGATATGTACATGTATTTGTTCCTCAGCCTTCTATTATTTGTATTTATTATGCAAAAATTGGCATATGATATTCCCAGTTGTACCGTGTGTGTGTGTGTGTGTGTGTGTGTGTGTGTGCACGAGCTTGCGTAGTCATGTGTGTAAGGTGTACAGGCATATAGAAGCCAGAGGTCACCCTTGACTGTCATTCCTCAGGTCCTTGGCATTTTTTTTAAACAAATGCCCTTACTCTCCTGGAACTTGCCAATAGGCTACTCTGGCTGAGATTTACCTGTCTCCACCTTACCAACATGGGAATTAGAAGCACGAACTTCCCTCCCCCAATTCCCAGTCCCCACCTCACCCCATTCTCTCCTCTTCTGTTCCTTCTCTTCACATACAGTTGGGTATCTATGCCATAGGCTGTCTTACCTGGTGGATATCAGCCAGCCATGCTGTGGGCTGTCTTACATGGATGGGTTCTGGGGATTGAATTCAGGTCCTCATCCTTAAGTGGCAAGCACTTTACTGACTGAGCTATTGTTCCAGTCCTCTATTTTATATCACAGTTACATTTTAGCTTGTCTTGGTTTCATACTTACTTAGTCTACCTTTCTAAGATCAATTGTCAAATAGGGTCAGAGTACAGTAGTCTTCTGATCTTGGTGGATCTACTTCAAAACCTTCAGTGGATGCCTGGAACCATAGGTAACACCAAGCCTTGTATATATCTATCTATATATGTCTATATCTATATCTATATCTATCTATCTATCCATCTATCTATCTATCTATATATATACCTATAATAGGTTTAACTTATAAACTAGGTATGCTAAAAGGTTACAGCTATAACAATATACTCCAACGAGAGGTAATGTGAGGGCGATGTCTCTCAGAATATCTATCAACAACCTTGTAGTGGCTGGGTGTTGGAACCTGTGGAAAGTGGAATTGAGAATACAGGGGATCATGGTATGGACATTGTAACTATATGTCAGTCATTTACATATTTTGGATGGGAAAGTATCTACTTTAGTTAAGTGATCTTTATTTTGTTGCCTTCCTTTCATGACTTTTTTTTTTTAATTCAACTCCCGTCGTGAGCTGGTTTATGTCCCCCAAATTCTTCTGTGGGAGCCTGAGCTTCTGGTGTTCTCATATAGAGATGGGGCCTTTGAAGAGCTGATTAAGGTGAACTGAGGTCCCAAAGGGGAAACCAAAGAATAGATCTATTAACTAGAAATGTCAAATCACTTGTCTGAAGCATGCGTATAGAGCTAAGGAAGCCAGTGCAAAGAACAACAACAAAATGAAGGCAGCAATAAAGAAGTGGGAATTCTAAAAGAGAAACTGTCAGTTTTGGGACCTGGAAAATTTGAAACCTTCAGCGGCTGGTGGGAAAGCGTATTCCTGAGGCCCCGGGGTCAGACACCAGTACCACAGGAAAACCCAACTGAAAAAATCACATAGGAGCTCTTCAGTGGCAGTTTTGAATAGTCAGGAGGGAAAAGAACCAACATATGTGAAGACAAGATCATGGGGATTATTGAGTCTGAGAGCAGAAAGAAAATACTGAGGAAGAGAAAATCGAACCTAAATATGTGATACCTTCAAGTTGGCCCACACATCCTTAATGTGAGCTTGGGAAAGAGAAAGGGGCGGAGAAAATGTTCACAGGATCAAGACCCTCAGCTTCCCAGACAGGAACACTCAGTGCTCTGTGATGGCGGTTTTGGCTGTCAGTTGACCACATCTGGAATTGACTAAAACCCAAAACGGCTGGGCACACCTGTGAGGGACTTTTGCTTAATTGAATCATTTGACGTGGTGAGATCCACTTCTAATCCAGTTCTGAAGTGGGAAGACACCTTTATTCCGGATCTTTCGAGGGGAGAAGACCCACCTCTACTCCGGGCTACACCATCTGCTGGCACTCTGTACAAAGGACATGGAAGGAGGAAGGAGGAAGTCTTTGCTCTTTGCCTGCTTGCCCTTGCCCTGCTAGCAAGTCCATCCCGTCACTGGCGTTAGAGCCTACGCTGGGATTCCTACGTATTGAAGACCAGCTGAGACATGCAGCCTGTGGACAGCCACTGGATTCCTGGGTCTTATGTTCATTAGGCACCCATTATTGGCTTAGCCGAACCACAACCTGTAAGTCATTCTAATAAATCCCCTTTCTCTGTAAGTTCTGTTACTCTAGAGAACTCAGATATGTGCTCCAAATAAGACAAATTCAGAGATCTGTACAGAGATACCCACAGTCGCTTGTCAAAATCTGTGGACAGAGGATCTTTAAATCAGAGGCTGGAGGGGGGGCGTGGCATGCCTGTGCACAGCTTCTGTATCAGTCGTGTGCTGAACACCAACGAAACAAGCATTTTTCTGGACCACTCAGGCGGTATCCCTCACCCTTCCTTAGTGGGAATAGCAGCAGGGTAGGCAGGGGCATCTAGAGTTCACTGAGGCTTGGCACAGTTCCCTGAAGCAGCCATGACTGAGGCAAGGTCCCTGCAAGCAGAATCCATGGCTTCAACAGGCGGAGTCTCAGGGCTTCTTACAGTGGAAGTAAATTCTCCAGAGCTACTGTGAAGCCGTCAAGGCATCAGGGCATCATGGTGACCGTCCACTTGGTAGACGAAGAAGGGGTTGACGGATTGACAGCCCTTTGCACAAGGTAGCTGTGCACAGTGATGTGCCGGCTGTCAGTTCATTGGCTGAATGGCCCATTCTCAACGGCTGTATCTGGTTAAAGCAGCAAAGGTTGCTCACAGTTAAGAATTAAGGTGAAAGTAATACAAGGTGGGAGTGGTGCTTAGTCTCCAGACAGCCCAGGGAGAGCTGGGTCCTGCACCTCGTCACTCCCAGGGGAAAGCCGAACTCTAGCACTTTCTAATCCTCTTAAGGTGTCCGTACGGTTTTTCCTCTCAGTATTTTCTCCTCTGGAGGTGAGGGATTTGTAACTCCTGTCATTTGTGAAACTTCATTGGCTTTCTGACTTCAGTTGTACGTTTTAGTTTTTGGTAATTTAGTTAGATGTAGACATGATGCTACACTTGGCATCTTAGACACAGTCTTCTCCCTGCGTGTAGCTTTAATTTAGCTTTTGTTTTATGTGCCAAATACAGGAGGGGCGCTTCAGTGTCTGAGGATGTAGGGCTTGGAATTTTTACACTTCTGGTATTTTTCTCTCAGTTCTTTCTTCCTCTCCATGTGAAGTGATAGTTTTTCTTAGTCCTGATACATAGTTATGTATGGAAGTCTGTGGATATGACAGCAAGAAGGAATCTCTGATGCTTGCTCCCTGGACAAGTCTCCCTACTGTGTGTTCCCTGGGATGGACTCTGAGGTACACTATTGGGAATAGATAAGTATATCCGGTCCCTTTTGCTTTGTCGTGCTACAGCTCGAGGTGGTCCAAACTTTGCCCAAACAGGGTCCACCGTTTTTAACCTGCTCCCTTCGGCATTGCTTCCGGGTAGTGTTTAGTGTTAGCATAGATGAGACAACAGGGAGCCACGTGTGTTTTGTTTATTTATCCTGACACCAGCCATTGGAAGACATACGGTCTGCAGCATCTCAGGTCACTGTTATGTCACTTAGCACATACGGTGCAGCCTTAGAATGCCACCGTGTCACCAGGCCATAGCATTTCTCATCTCTCTAATAATCCTGGAGCCAGTGTTCTTTCCACCAGTATCCTTTTATTTGGGCTCTCGTGGATTCCCATGCATTCGCCTGCACAGTACAGTTTATGTAGTCTGCAGCTACGAAAGCATTATTATGTAGTGATGGATGGTAGTCTGTCATTTTCAGTCTGTGCTGCTTGAGTCCTGAGATGCAGAAGCTGTGGATTTCCTGTGTGCATGTGCACGCACGCATGTGCGTGCTGACACAGGGTGTCTCTGTGTAATAGTCCTGGCTGTTAGGGAACTTGCCCTGTAGATCAGGCTGGCCTCAAACTCTCAGAGATCTGCCTGCCTCTGCCTTCTCTGTGTGTTTTATAACACACATCTGGCATAAAAAGTAAACTATAGTGTTGACGGCAGACACCAAACACAGAAAGCCACTCATGGCTTGGTTCGCATCTCTCCGTCCACCACCAGTTCTGGCAGCATCTGTACCTGCAGCTGCGTGCACTTTCTTCAGAGTAAACACACGCGTGCCTTTGTGTGTCCTCTCCTGAACTAAAGGTCACTTTTCTCTCTGTGTCCGTCAGTTGCCAGTGAGTCTTTCAAGCCCAGCTCTGCCATTGCATTCCCAGGAAAGGAATTCTGTTTTCCTCTGTAGTTTTTTTTTTTTAAATACACAGAATAACAGATTGCCATTGTTTCTGTTTAACCGTTAAGCTGTAAGTTAACAGTTGTTTCTTGTGACCTGACATACAACAGGCATACACTGTTGAATACACACCTTGCCTTTGAACAGAGAGATGTTTAATGCTGTCTCAACAGCTCTTTGAAATGTGCTTGTCAGCAACCGGTTAGGTAGATGCTATGGTTTGAATGTGTCCTAAAATTTAGCTGTTAACTATTGTGACTGGCTTCAAAGCTGAGGCTTTGACTTTGGAAATTCCGTTTAGAAGAAGGCCATGTTCCCTAGCTTATAAGAGGCCTTGACTTGCATCCTAATACAGTAAAATGAAACACACACCCCCATCCAAAAAGAAGAAGAAGAAGAAGAAGAAGAAGAAGAAGAAGAAGAAGAAGAAGAAGAAGAAGAAGAAGAAGAAGAAGAAGAAGAAGAAGAAAAGGGAGGGAAAGGGAGGGTTGATGCGATCATTAGCTGCTATGTAGGTGGTCGAATCTAAACCTGGGTCCTCTGGAAGAGCTGGCGGCCCTCATAAGCACCTCGCCATCTCTCCAGCCCCAGTTTTTTTTTTTTTTTAATAGAATATGCCTGCATGGGTGGAGAGATGGCTCAGAGGTTAAGAGGACTAACTTCTCTTCCGGAGGTCCTGAGTTCAATTCCCAGCAACCACATGGTGGTTCACAGCCATCTGTAATGAGATCTGGTGCCCTCTTCTGGCCTGAAGGCATACATTGAGGCTGAACACTGTGTACATAATAAACAAATAAATCTTAAAAAAAAAAAAGAAAGAATACGCCTGCCAAAAGAAGAGGACAGCAGATTGGAGATCTGATGAGAGCACAGGCTGTTACCTACCTACCACAGAGACAGACTGGAGTCCAGAAAGCCCGGGTCGTGTCCCTGGTGCCTGGTGTTCTCTTCTCTCTTCAGAATTATGCATTTTTAGTAAATCATTTCTTTGTTTTCTGGCACACACAAGGCTCTGTGTTTGATTTCTAGTATAACCACCAAAGCAACAAAAACTGCAGGAAATGGAGTCAGATGCCTGCGCTCCTCTGTGGCATGTTCCTTCTTTATCTCATTCGGTGCTAAAGGCAGAACCCAGAGCCTCGTGAATGGCAGGCCAGAGTTCTGTCACTGAGTCCCTTTTAAACTTTGAGACAGTGTCTCACTAAGTTGTCCAAGCTGGTCTTGAACTTTCAATCCTCTCACCCCCACCTCTCAAGTAGCTGTGCACCACCACGCCCACCAAGAAGCTGTGACCACGAGTACGCACCACCACACCCACCAGGACTGTTTCTTAGATTCACCCATTGTGGTGTGTTTTTGTTGATACATGTCACTGAATACCTCAGCTGTCCCCTCATAGACGTTGGATTGGTTTCTGGTTTTTGCTATTGCTAGTCATGTTACTTTAAATATTCTTTTAAGAATCTTTATTAGCATATGTTAATGGATTTCGTTACCACATTTGCATATGTGTGCATACTGTGTTTTGGTCATATTCATATTCCCCCATGACCCTTTCTTATTGCTCCTATTCTTATTGACCCTTTCCTCTTCCCAACTAGTATGTGTGTGTGTATGTGTGTGCGCACACACGCGCTTTAATGACCCAATGTATTACGTTAGAGTATTTACAGAATCCGACCAGTGGCTATACCACTATGTCCTGCGTGGCTTGGTCCTGGAAACCTGACTGTGTGATGAGGAAATGAAGAAATGACAGACACACATGCAGAAAGCTGGAAGTAGGCTGTGGTCTCTCTGATGGAGAGTACCTATTGTTACCTGCAGGAGGAGGGGTTAGCCAGTCTCAGTGGGAGGTCTCTGTAGGAGATGACATCTCAGGTAGTGGTCATCCAGGAGGAGGGAGCTGAAGTTACTAGTTCTTGGCCAATCATCTGTAAACACTTGGACCAGACCAGAGGAAGGTTTTGCAAGTTCTCATGGGGCTGAGGCGTGGCTATGCACAGGTATTCAAGACGTCATCTACTCCCCATACTGTACCCCTGAAGAAATGCCCCCTCACCATTAACTCTGTACGAATCCCCCAGGTTGGGTGGAGTCTCATGAGTTCTCCCCACTTCCATGACAGGATATTTAAGTCCAGTCTTGTGTTGATCTCATGCAGGTAATCCTAGCTGCTGTGGGTTTAAAAATGCAACCTTCAAAAAGGGACACGTGATCCTCAGTCAGTGTCCCACAGACACGTGATCCACAGACACGTGATCCTCAGTCAGTGTCCACAGACACGTGATCCTCAGTCAGTGTCCCACACCTCTCTTCCTTTCTGCTCTTACATTTCCAGCCCTTTCTTCTGCTGTGTTTCCTGGGCTTTGGCATGCATATGTGATCATCTGTAGTTCCAATTTCGGCTGATTACTTGACTGGCACCCATCCTCATCATTCAATCAGGTATGTGCCTTTGTAGTTACTACTATCAACCGCAGAGAACGGCTATTCTCACTAAAACTGGCAACAGCAGTAACCCGCAGGCATAAACGGTTATTAGAAGGCAATTTGATGGGCACATCATATCCACTTAGCAAAAATGAGCATAGCTAGGCCTCTAGTATCCCCAGGCATGGGCTTCTGACTGGCTTTATAGTAGCAGATGATGATTTACTCTTGTGGAGTGGGCCTCAGATCCCAATCAGAGAGCTTTCGGTTACCCTAAATAGACTTACAACTATTGCACTAGTGGAGACATCTTGCCTGGCCTTGGTAGTGTCGCATGCAGGATCCACAGCTCGATTGGACTGTTGTTCGCTGTTCTCCAGCCTCAGCATTTTTCAGCACTGTAGGACTAGTCAGCAGGGTAGAAACTTTCAGCCCGATTCCAGTGTATGGGGTCTTCATCAGTGGGCTCTTCCCATCTAGTTCTGACGAGTAGCCAGCACTGCTGTGTATCCTGTGTCCTATGAGACAATGGATTATTAGATGGTGATAGAATTGCTCGGGCATACAGGATGAGGTGTTCAGCTTCAGAATATCCAACTCTTTCCACTGAAGTCGTGACTACTTGTTCTCACTAGCCGTGAAAGGACCTTCCTCAGTTGTATATTTTTCTGTTGTCAGAATTACCTGATTTATTTTTTGCCAGTCTGATGGTGCGACATGAAGTATTTAAGGATCTGAGAACACATTTCCTTCATGAAAATGAGGTTGGGCATCCTTTCATGTTAAGGGCAAGTGCTTTTGTTCTTCTGTGAAAGTCTGTGAGCATTCCTTTCACATTTGTACTGTGTGTGTGGTGGGTTGAGGTGGGACAGTGCACAGAGCCTGCGCGATGGGTGTGGCAGTCAGAGGACGATTTGCTGGAGTTAGCTCTGTCCTCTTGGGTCCCGGGGGTGAACTTGGGTCATCAGGCTTAGTGTCAGAAGCCTTTCTTTGCTGAGCCTTCCTGGAGACCCCCATGAGAATTCTTCATACATTCCAGAGTCTAATAATTTATCAGCTGATAGTGTTGCAGGCATCCTCGCAGTCACTGATTGGGCAGAGGAGGTCAGGAAGCAGTGGTCATGTGACTGTCTTGTTTGGGGAACTGAGTGGACAGTGGTATAATTACACAAGTCTCTGAAACAGAGGTGAAGACACAGGGCTAGCAGGGAAGTGAACTGACTCCAGGTTTGCCTGTGCAGTATTCTGGCAGAGATGTCTAGGAGTCTGCTCGAGCTTCCTCTCTGCTGCTGTGCTAAAGACCAAAAGCAACTTCAGGGAGGAAAGGATTGTCTCCAGGCAACGGTCTATCACCAAGGGAAGCCAGGGCAGGAAGCAGGAGCAGAAACCACGGAGGAGGCTGCTTACTGGCTTGCGTCCTGGTTTGCTTCCCTTGGCTCATGCTCTGCTAGCTTTCTTACGCAACCCGGGACCACCTGCTCAGGGTGACCCTGCCCGGAGTGGGCTGAGCCCGCCCACATCCGACATTAGTCGAGACGGTCACCCTCGGACATGGCCACAGGCCAGTCTGATTTACACATCCCCTCAACAGAGACCCCTTCTTCCCAGACGACTCAGTTGTGTGGAATTGGCAATAAAAACTAACCAGGACAGTTCCCTGCCCATGTCATTCTCCCACGCCTTGCCAGTTGTATAGGAACGTTACATGGTGGGCCTTGAGGAGGTTGCACTTAGGAGGAGTGTGGTAATTCTCCTGATCTGTTTGTCCTCTACCCATCCCATACCAACTTCCTGTCCAAGTTGTTGAGTCTCTAAAGCTCGGAAATAATTCTCAGTCAGATGAACCAACCACAAGGCATTTCAGATTAGCTATTTTACTTTATTACCTTTTGGTCTCAATATTTTCAGTACAGTACATTATTTTTATTTTGAAAACCATCCAACACTTTTTGTGTTATGTAACATTCAAAACCACTTGTCTGTATAAACTTCTCTAATTACTCATTGATATGTGTAGTCAGTTACAAAAGTTCTTCCATATACAATGAAAATCGTACAAAAACCATACATCTGAAACAGTTGTTCATTAAATAATATTTATACATACATTTCCATACATTCTAGCTTCCTGTCAGTATTCTGAGTTACGAGGGCCCCTTGGGAAGATGGCAGTAAGCCGTGAGAAAAAGCGTGGCCTCAGGAGCAGGCCGATGGGAGTCTTACTGTGACTGTGTTTGAGATCAAAGAACCCAGGTAACTCAGAATCAAAGAGATCTCCTAACACACCTTAAGACAGGGAGGACGAGGAGGGTGAGAGGAGCAGGCAGGGCTGGCACAAGGCTAAGAGTGTAGCACCTCGGCGTAGCGTATGGTACAGCGCCGGGAGAGCCATTGCAGCTCTTTGTGTGAGAACTCAGGACCAACTCTTAGAGCTGGGAACTCTTGTTACTGGAGTTGCTGTTGTCTCAGGACGATGAACTGCCCATCGTCCTGATGTCACTAGGAATAGCAGCTGATGTGACCGTGGTTGGTCACCTTTCAGGAGAACCAGGGACAATTAAGGCTAGCCACACACGATGTGAAGGGAAGCGATGGAGACGGCTCCTGGCTGTCCGGCCTTCTGTCGGTCACAGCACTGTGGTGATTGGCTTCTCTCTGGTTAAGGAGCTCTTTTAGACCTGTAGAAAAAAGACAGTGTACTGCGTGGAATAGACTGACTTCAGTCTGGGAACCCAAGGACCCTTGAGAAAAAGACTTGGTGCACTTCCTGCTGCTGGCCAGTTACTGTGGGTCACAGTGGCTGTTGTTTTTAGAGAGGCAATGTGGAAAATCGGACCGCTTTACGCAGACGGTTTATAAGCGCCTACAGGTTGCAGTAATTACCTGTCACTCCTGAACTGTAGGTATTTATGGCCTAAGGTGGTACCTCAGTGTTGTGTAAATGGAGGTGGGAAGAAGCATGGTGGTCACGTGAGTTTAAGGCAAAGATCCCACAGCAAAACCAAGTGCAGAAGCTGCTTCCTACAACTGCCAGTTCCTGAAAGAACGGCAGGAAACCCACCTTTTTTTGCTAACTGCTTGCACTAAACTCTTGATGGCCTCAGACTCAGGATTCAGACATCTCTTCTCTTCAGTCCTTTTCATCGTGACTCTATAGAAAAGGGCAATGAGATAGGTAGGTTAGCATCAGGCTGACAACAGAGGTACCGTCCAGGTCCTCAGTGAACTCGAGTCCTGCCCGTTAGTTGTATGTAGAGTTATCACACAGCCTTGGCTGATCTGTCCCGGTTACCATCGCATGTTTAACATGCGATTACATAAGGGGAGTTAGCGGCAAGTGGGATTTGACTCACATGATCTCCACGCGTGGACAGGATTGACTTGCAGGAATAATCTCCAGTTTTCCTATGGCCCTGGGTTTTATGGGTCGGTCATCAGTCTTGATGCAGGAGCAGCGGACTGTTCTTGAGAGAGGGATTCCTGTAGGAAGGAGGAGAGCGACACAGCGAACTTAATAGAGGCGAGGCAGTGATTCGCAGAACCTGTCCCCATTATTGTCACTTAATCTGAGGAGAGGTGTAGCTCATCGGACCATAGGGCCGAATGGTTAAATAGCTCATTACTGTGAAGAAGGAGACTGCCTGCGACTTGTTAATGATGAAATCACACCCTTACATATAGATTATATTATTAAATAGGCTAAGGTAAGGAGACATCTGTCTTAACCCCCCTCTTCCCTGCTTCTCCCCTCCCTCCTTCTCCACTCTCTCACAGTTCTTTCCTCCCTACCTCCCCCTCCATTCTTTCCTCTCTTCTTCATTCCCTTTCTCTTATTTTTCTCTGACTTCGACCAGCATAAGTTGTGCAAGCAGGAGGAGTCTCTGCCCGTTTCCTTTCCTTCCTAGGCACACAATAAAACCTAGAAAGGCACTGTTTAGACTCGAGCCCTGCCATCTTTCTGGCTTGGGAAATTAAATAGCCCTGGTGTTCCTTACCCTGTGTCCCACTCAGACTCAGCAGGATGAGGCAGAAAACGAGGACAGCGCTTGCGTTCATGGTGCTGACAGTGGAGGCTTCGGGATGGCTGGCTCGGGACAGGTGTCAGTCAGCTGCGAAATGCCTCCCAGTGCTGGGCTACTGTGCAGTATTTATCTGCAGAGAGTTTCCCTCCCTGGCTCTTGATTGGACGGCTTTGGAGTTGACTCAGCAGGCCTTCAGTGTCCTCTAAGGGAAGTTCCCTGTTGCAAAATTGAGGTTATTTGTGTTTATTGTGAGTTCTGAGCTTGGAATTTCCCTCCCTGATCCTTTTAATTTTTAACAAGTGAACGCGTTAGGTTTCACTTTCCAGAGCATGAGCTGTTTGAGAAAAGAGATGGAGTGCACTGCCAGATAAGTTTGAAAATGGCTTTAGAATCTCTTCTTTCCCTGCTTGTAAAACTGAGTTAATATTTAAGTCAAGTCCTAAACACAGTTTTTATTTTTGTTGCATTTTCATTATTTACTTTTGCTTTTTAATTTTTTGAGAAATGTGTTTATCTTACAAACTTTATTATAAAACCTTGCAATAAATAAAAAAAACACATACTAGATTTTTTTTAATTCATTAACCAGATCTATACAGGTCTATACAACTTAATGAGCTTCTGTGAGTTAGAATAGGCATTCAGAGCAGAAGCTGTGGGGCCCCGCGTGCAGGTGATGGTCACGAGTGAGAAAGGCGGCTGTAAAGCTGGGCATCGCTCTAGTTCTGATTCTGTTGTGGATTTCTTGATTGTTTTCTTAGCGAGTGTGTGGCAGCGGGATCAAGGATGAAAGTGATGCCCACTGGATGTGGGCGTGAGTCTGCAGTGCAGCAAATGCGGCAGCGGGTATTAGAACCTAGAAGAATACATGGGAGAGCTTTCATAGAGGCCCCAGGGATGCAGGGACAGGCCGGGAAGTGGCAGTGATTCGTCCCGGGATAGGGCTATTGATCCTTGGGTGTCCTGGTTCAGAGCGGTGCTGGTTGCCAAGAATGAAGCCCATATCTGCAAACTGGAGAACAGGAAGTCTGTCACCAGGACTGGAAGTGAGTTGCCGTTTGGGAAAGATGGAAATTTCTAGAGTGCTAAATCCCAGGTTGATGTAGTCCAAGGACTAGAAGAGAGCTAAGCCTCCAAGTGAGCAAGGCAGACAGCTGCGGGAGTCTGGAAGGACAGAAGGAAGGCAACTGAGACCAGGTTGACAGAAGCCAAGAGACTTCTGATGAGGTGTGGCTCCTATGAGAGGGTGCCCCAAGGAGTCCCTCCACACCTGCTTCAGCAGACTGGAAACTGCATTGCAGGCTTGTCAGACTTCCAGCGTGGACTCTGAATGGGAGGGGTGCTGAGCAGGGTTACCTTCAACAGTCACAAAGATACATGGTGACAGTTTTATTTTTTTATTGCCCAAGTTCATAAGCTGCAAAAGAGAAAACAGATTTGAGGTAGACAGCCAATGGAGGACTAATTAATCATGCATTAAGAAGAAAATATTTCAGTAAGAATCGCATAGCATTGAGTATCTGTAAGTCACTCATAAGCTGCAAGAACCCAGAACCCAGGACCCCATCTCTGTAGCCCACGCCCTCAAACACTGAGTTCAAAGAGCAAATTCCAGAGAGCAGATTCACGGTCAAGGTTACTGACCTTCCCCTCTATCTGCTCACTGGCATGAAGTCATCTTTGAGGTTAGTTTGGGGTTTCTGGAACTAAAACATCTAGGAAAGGTTTAAGTTAGATTTATTTTACACCGAATTTTACGCTCAAATGAAAATCACTATAGTCTATAGTATGTATGCATTGCATGTATGTGTTACTGATAGACAGACACATGATAGGCACACACGTGTATTTTTAAGCAGGTCTCTGGACTGAAAACAGACATTTTGCCCTGAGTCCTGACAAAGAATATAGCAAGTATGGCACACATATCATAGCATTTTTGTGGCTAGGGGAAAAGCATGCATTTTTTCCTATGTATTGAAATCTGTAAAAAATAAGAACAAAACCAACCACCTATGAAGTTGACATCAAATGACTAAGATAAAGGTATGCAATGTAAAAGTTTCTACGAACATATACTCACTGTGTCAGAAATGCTTTGAAGACTGAATCCTCAGATGATCCTTAAGAGTGGGATGTACTTACAGGCTGTGTGATGGCACACACCTTTAATTCCAGCACTCAGGAGGCAGAGGCAGGCAAGTCCCTGAGTTTGAGGCCAGCCTGGTCTACAGAGTGAGTTCCAGCACAGCCTGGGTTACACAGAGAAACCCTGTCTAGAAAAAACAGAAAAAAGGTGAGGTGTGCTTACAGGATGTTCATGGTGGAACACACCTTTAATCCTAGCATCTGGAAGGCAGAGGTAGGTGGATCTCTCTGTATCCAATACTGGCCTGGCCTACTGAGTTCTAGGATAGCCAGGACTATGTTGAGCGCCTACTTCAAAGAAAAAAGATGTACTTAAATGGCCAGGAGGGGAAGCATATGCAAGTATAGACATGCCACCAAAAAACAAATAGAGAGGAACCAACCAGCCAGTCAGGACGGTTGGTGAGTGGAATGGGTATCACTTGTTAGAGCCTGGAGTTCAGCATTGTAGGTTTCCAACACCCCTGTCCCCAGTTACCCTCAGCATGCTCTTGGAGAGCTAATTATGCCAAACAAATCTGATAAAGATGAAGGCATAAATTATTTTTGATGTTGTTGTTATTGCTGTTTTGGTTTTCCAAGTCAGGGTCTCACTATATGGCTATGGCTATCCTGGAACTCACTATGTAGACCAGGCTGGCCTCAAACTGACAGAGATCCATCCACCTGCCTCTGCATCCCAGTGCAGGGATTAAAGGTCCGTGCCACCATGTCCAACCTAAGATGCAAATTAAAAGTTGATTCCTTTTTGACCTACCTCCAGACCCAGCTATACCACTTTTGGGTATTTACCCAAAAGATGCTCAAATGTACCACAAGGACGTGTTCTTAGCTATGTTCATAGCAGCATTGTTTGTCATAGCCAGAACCTGGAAACAACCTAGATGCCCCTTGACCAAAGAATGGATAAGGAAAATGTGGTATATTTACACAGCAGAAAAAAAAATAATGGCATCTTGAAAATTTCAGGCAAATGGATGGATCTAGAAAACATCATATTGAGTGAGGTAACCCAGACCCAGAAAGACAAATATATGTACTCACTCATAAGTGGCTTTTAGACATAAAACAAAGAAAAGCCAGCCTACAATTCACAATCCCAGTGAACTTAGACAACAAAGAGGACCCTAAGAAAGACATACATGAATCTAATCTATATAGGAAGTAGAAAAAGACAAGATCTCCTGAGTAAATTGGGAGCATGGGAACCATGGGAGAGGGTAGAAGGGGAGGGGAGAGGTGGAAGGGGAGTAGAGAAAATATATAGCTCAATAAAAACAATAAAAAAAATACTGAACAAAAAGTTGATTCCCTTTTGGTGTGGGCCTTTCCATGACCGGGATGGCTGGTTGATGTACAGATCCAGGCCACCCAGTTCCTGGGTCAGGGTGCCTGGGAATGTGAACTAGGAATCTGTTCTTCCTCTCAAGAAGAGAAGCAAAATAAGGATTCCTTCTTTTTTTGTTGTTGTTGTTTTGTTTTGTTTTGCATGGGAACCTGCTCAAGGCATAAACCTCATGAACTATGGGAAAGGGTTCAAGAACAGCTGTGGTTTGGCTAACCTGCTGTGAAGGCCGACCTGACCTGCATGGGGTATGTGTATGGAAGAAAAAAAGTAAAAGGGAAAGTGATAACTTTTTAAATTTATTTTTCTTTCAAAAATTCTCGAGGCTTTTGGTCCATTTACTAGAACTCACTATTTGGGACTCACTTTGAAAAAAAGCGAATTAAAGAACTTAGTTTCAGTTTCCGCTTGGTTGCTTCAGCTCCTCCTCCTGTATTTATGCCAGCAGACCAGAGAGGAAACACAATAAAACAGCCTGGCCTTGAATGCTTTTGAGTGCAGACCCAGAGAAAAGGGCTTTCTGAGAAACGAAAGCTCTTAGAAGAAGCGCGGGAGCCCTAGGTTTGTAGCCGGGATTTCCCGCGGAGATGCAGGACACGGCTCTGATTTGATATCAGCTACGCTTCCCCATCCTAGTTTTGACTTGGCACTTGCTGGGTGGAAGGCTCACGTGCGTCCCTGTAACACCGCTGTCCCTTCAGTCAGGGCAGCCTGAGCCCTGGGCAAAGGAAGCGCTGACAAAGGAGTGACAGATAGCAATCCTCTTCGGGAGAGAGCTTCTGTGCGGCTCTTTCTGGTGGTTCTCAGCCTGTGGGTCGCGACTTCCTGGGTCACACAGTGGCTACCCATACCAGATACTTACCTTATAGTTTACAACCGTATCAAAATTACAGTTACAAAGTAGCAATGAAATAGTTTTATGGTTGCGAGTTGCCACACTAGGAACTGAATTAAAGGGTCACAATTTAGGGAGGTGGAGAAACAGTTTTTCTTTTTGATTTTTCAAGACAGGATTTCTTGTGTAGCCCTGACTGTCCTAGCAGTCGCTCTGTAGACCAGTCTGGCTTTGAACTCGGAGATCCACCTGCCTCTGCCTCCTGAGTGCTGGGATTAAAGGCGTGCACCACCACCGCCAGGCTTTGAGAACCACAGTTTTAGATCATGCTGGGGATCCATGCAGAACTTTGGGCATGCTAGGCAGGTGCTCTACCCCTGAGCTGTGTTACATCCCCAGCTTTCCCTTCCTCCTGGTGATACGGTTACTACTATTGGCACGTGTTTGCCTCTCTGCAGAGTTCCCGGGCTGTGGCTAAGTCAGCTCTGGCACCGAGGACCTCAATCATGTAGGCTTTCTTCATAGGAAAGGGCTGATATTGGTAAGCCAGTTTACCTACAGGATAAATAGCGCACAGTGAAGTCACAAAGCAAGGATACCCCTTTCTGTGTACTGCAGGTTCCATCCTAAAGGTTAAACAAAGGGGGGCGGGAAGACAGCATCTTGCAGATGATAAGATCACACAGAAAACTCAGAAGTAGCACGTCGGAGATGACTAGAAGGTGGTATACTGGGGGCCATCTACATAAGTAGTAAATAATTTTAAGATGTTCTATAAAAGTAATTTATAGTAGCAGCAATACTTATAATAAAGTCAACAAGCAGGAAAAAACTTGTTTGTACCAAGTGTAGATGAATCTAAGATACTATCAACTAAAATAATATTGAGTCAGACATCTCATGATTTCCCATTTCACAAAGTTCAGCAAGTCAAAAGTCGAATAGCATCTTGTCTGGGCATGGGCGCTTGTATGAGTGGCTGTAGGCACACTGTCCTGGACGAGTTTAGTAGCATTGAGCTGAAAGCAAGTTTTATGCTAATGTTCCAGTCACTGCCACAAGGTATTTGAATGGGTGGGAAAAAAAAGGAAAGTGTAGTGATGTTTTGTTTGTGCTGTATCCAAGAAAGCTTGCCTGAAGAGTGCCGAGCTAGCCACACTAGTGAGCCACAGAGGCTAGGCAGTGGCAGCACACACCTTTAATCCCAGCACTTGGGAGGCAGAGGCGCCTACCTCTGTGAGTTCAAGGCCACCCTGGGCTACCTGAGATTGATTCAATAAAAACAGAAATAGAGCCGGGCGCTGGTGGCTCATACCTTTAATTCCAGCACTAGGGAGGTGGAGACAGGAGTGATGTGGCTGGGTGGAGAGAGAAAGATAAGGCGGGAGGAGACAGGTGCTCAGAGCGGTCAGTCCGAGGATTGGTAGGTGCAGGACACCCCTTTGGTCTGAGGATTCAGGGAGGTAAGAACTGGTGGCTGGCTGCTTTCAGCATTTACTCCTATATCTGACTCTGGGTTTTTATTATTAATACCAATTAGAATTTGTGCTACAGGAAAGTGATAACTTTTAAATTTTATTTTTTCTTTCAAAAATCCTCAAGTCTTTTGGTACATTTACTTTGCTAGTAGTCGCCATTTTAGGCTCACTCTGAAAAAACAATAAGAGTTAAAGAACTTAGTTTCAAGCCAGGCCTGGTGGCACACACCTCTAATCCCTGCACGGGGGAGGCAGAGGTGGGTGAGTCTCTGTGAGTTTGAGGCCAGCCTGGTCTACAAAAGCTAGTTCCAGGACATCCAGGGCTACACAGAGAAACTGCCTTGAAAAACCAAAAAACCCACAAAACCTAACTTAGTTTCAGTTTCCTTCCCACTGATCCATTGGTTCATTCTACCACACATTCAGAAGCAAAACTCAGGACACTGTTTGGATTTGGAAGAGCTAAAGGGATGCCCTTGATTTGGGTGGAGACCACATATATAGGCCTTCATGTTATAAACCTAAGTATGCAAATGTGTGAGCCAGGGACAGAATTTTATGTGCCATGATTAAAATGACGATCTAGTCTGCACACCAGAGATGCAGCAAACAGTGATGCTGGGTGAGATGACACGCATCTGTAATTGTGTCTCTGGGGAGGTGAGGAAGGTGGACCTCGGTGAATATGAAGCCAATGTGAACATATGAGTTTGAGCTTCAGAATGAGACCCTGTCCCAAAAACCAACAGATAATAATAATAATAATAATAATAATTAGCTACAAAGTTCTCTTCTTGGGAACAGCAAGCACTAGGCTTTATTTAGATTCCTGGTTCCTTGTTAGAAGAGAGGAGCCAAGGAAAATGTACCCTAGCCATGTGGTGGTCATTCATATCTTTACTCCCAGAACTCAGAATGCTAAGGCAAAGGGATTGCCACAAATTTGAGGTCATTATGTCGTACATAATGAGTTCTAGGATACAGAGCGAGACCCACTGTTTCTACAAAACAAAGCAAGAAGTGTGCCATCATGGAATTGGGCCAGCATTTTCCTGGGTCATATCATCTTAAGAACTAGGAAGTTCACAGCACTACCTTTGATATTAATTAGGCTGTGGCAGTATTTTGATTTAGCAATCTGGTCAAGGGGCTTAGATCATTGTGGTATTCAGACAACATTGGAGACCTGAAGGGGAGAGCCAGGAAGGTCAAAGTTAAAGAAATAGATGTAACAGCTGAAAAGGGAGGAGAGCAAACCGGACGCTAGGCTGGGTGATGGGAACTGCTTGCCTTTCTTCTCCCTTTCCAGTTCCCCTACCCTCTCACTTTGTTTCTGTCCCCCCCTTTCCCCTTCTAGAACAGGAAGGTTGTGGCTTAGGATGTTTTGAAAAATCCCAGCACAGGGAATCTCAAAACATGAGCAGCTCAGTGATGTTCCAGAGCAGGTTTCTGGTCTAAACCCAGGCAGTCGAACGCCAAAGCCTCACAGCCTCGCTGCTGGCCGGCTTGACTGTGTTACCTTTGCCATCTGCCTCTGCTGGCAAGGAAAATGGATGGCATGAGTCTGTAAGTCAGGACATTGGTTATCTCGACTCTAGAATCGTAAACTGTCTCTGGGGAATAAGCAGTTCTCTCATTCAGTCTGCCTGGCCAGGGTCAACAGGAGTGCACGTCTCACAGGGACTTCAGGGAAATAGAAGACAGCTGTGAGTCGAGAAGGTTCTTGTTTCAGGAAGAAGTCTTTTACTCTAATGTCGAAGTGATATTTCTGAAGCTTGTTTCAGAAGCCGAGCTGATAATGCAAACACTGATTACAGATGAACGGAGCTCATGATCAGGTAGCAATGAGCAGAAAAATTTGAAAAATACACTGTGGAAGTTGATGGTTTGTGTTTTAAAAAATGGTTGATATAAATCCATAATATCAAAGCAACGACGCACTCCTGGCTCCCTTGCTCTGGCTCTGCCCACAAACCTTGTGTTGTGTATCCTCTGCCGGGATGTGCCCTCACTGAGAGTCACTTAAACATCTCTTTCGTTTCCCCCTCTTTATTAAAGATAGATTCTTATACAATATATCCTGATCACAGTTTCCCCTCCCTCGACTACTCCTAGTTCCTCCTCGCCCCCTCCCATCTAGATACCCTGCCTTTCTGTCTCTCATTAGAAAAGAGCAGGCTTCTAAGTGTAGGGCCCACGGGTCTACCCGCGCTCCCGGGGTTCATCTTGAGGACAGTTTCTGACCAGCCAGCTAAACATCCTGTTTGTTTCTGTACTCCCTCTGTCCTGCCTGGTGATTAGCTATCGGACATTGTTTATTCCACCTCGGACGTGGTAGTTTCCCACCTGCCTGGGGGGGAATTCCATTGTACAGCAGCTAGGGATATAAGGTTGTGTATCCTCTGTTATCCTAGCTTGAATAAACGACATTCTGCCGATCCCATGAATGACCCAGGTCTCCTGTGTGTTCTTTCAATCTCCAGGCCCTTGCCCGGCTCGCGAACGGTACAGTGGCAGGCGAACTGTATCGGGAGAGTAACGCAGGTGTTACACTTAAGAAATAGCAAAACACGACAAAATAGAATATACTAAGATAAAACAAAAACCATCACCTCAAAGTTGGACAAGGCAAACCAACAGAAGGAATAGAGCCCAAGAGAAGGCATAAGAATCAGAGACCACTCACCCACACACTCAGGAGTACCATAAAATACTCAGCTGCAAGTTGTAATGTGTGCCCACAGGACCTGGTGTAGACACGTGTCTGTCCTGTGCTTGGTGCTTCAGTCTGAGCTTTGCTTGCTTGACTTAGAGGCCTTGTTCTGGTGTCCTCCATCCTCTCTGCCTGATTTTCTGGGGTTCCCTGAGCGCTGACGGGAGGGATTTGATGGGGACAGCCCACTTAGAGCTGTGTGTTTCAGGGTCTCACTCTGCGTAATGCCTGGTTCTGGGTCTCTCTACTTGGTTCCATCTGCTGCAGGAGGAAGCCTCTCTGGTGATGGCTGAGCAAGGCACCGATCTATGAGTATAGCAGAATATCATTAGGAGTCATTTTTTTAAGACCAGTAGTATTTAGTTTTACCTAGGTCCCTGAGCTATCTAGTCTCTGGCTCTTCATTACCCAGGCAACATCAGGTATGGGTTCCATCTCAAGAAATGAGCCTTAAGCCAAATCAAAACCAGGCTTTGTGCCACCATTGCCCTAGCATATTTTGCAATTCACTTCCTGTTGTGTCTAGATCAAAGGTTTTGAGACTGGGTTGGTGTTCAGGTTTTCTTTTGGTAGCCTGCAGTCTACCTTCCCGTGCCAAAGACATTAGACCGTGGGTGAAGGTTCTCTGTAGGCACTGGCTCGTCCACCCCATGCTCAGTGAGTTGTGTGGCTGTTACTTTCAGGAATGGGGCCTTGCAGTCAGTTTGCAGAGAGCAACCTACTGTTTTGACCACAGCCTGCATTGTTTGGGGATTTCCATGGGGCCCTTTGACCAATAACTCAACTGAATGTAACCCAGTCCTGGTACTGGAAGCTTCATTTGGTGACAAGAAAGGTCCACTTGGTGCTCTGCTTCCCCCATTATTATTTCATTAGGATTGCCTTCACCTACTTTAGGCAGTTGCCACTGCATTGGGTTGTAGCATGGATAATAGAAACCCAGAGACCGATATTGGGGTTCGACCTGAAGATCAGAAAAGCAAGGCAGTCAAGTACTAGAGAGACCTTTTCCCTCTCTCAAATCTTAAGGTGAGAGGGATGAGATCCTGTCTCCACGAATCCTTACACTCCATGTTCCAGTGAGTTCCCATCTTTTCCTTTTATATTCCTCTCTCTGCCCAGCCATATCAGTCTTGTCTCCTCCTTCCTAGTGCTGGGATACTGGGATTTAAAAGTGTGTGACTCCTAAACACTGGGATTAAAGTTGTGAGCCACCACCACCTGGATATGTTTCTGGATCAGTCTTGTGCAGTGCAGGGTAGGCTCGAACTCACCCCGATCCATCTGCCTCTGGCTCCTGAGTGCTGGGATTAAAGCTGTGTGCCTCCTCCACTCCCTGGCCTGTAGGGCTGACTAGTATGGATGGCTGCGTTGCCCTCTGATCTTCAGACAAGCTTTATTTATTAAAACACAAATAATATATCACTATATTATGTTTCTAGACCACCCCTCAAATGCCCCCTAAGTCTAGGCATATCTGCCAGCATTCCCTCCTTCAACTCTATCTCTCTTCCTCCTCCTCACCTGATCTCTCCTTTTCCCCCCAACCATCCCCAGTCCACCCATAAAATCTATTCTGTTTTCCCTTTCTCCATACCTAACTTCTTTGTATCTATGAATTATAATTTGGTTATCATGGCTAATATTCACATATATGTGAATACATATAATATTTATCATTCTGTGTCTTGGTTACCTCACTTAGGATGATTTTTTTTAGTTCCATCAATTTACCTGCAAATTTTATGATGTAATTTTTTTGGTTTTGGTTTTGTTTTTTTCGAGACGAGGTTTTGCTGTAGTTTTGAAGCCTGTCCTGAAACTAGCTCTCTAGACTGACCTAGAACTCGCAGAGATCCACTTACCTCTGCCTCCTGAGTGCTAGGATTAGAGGCATGTGCCACCACCATCTGACTGATGTCATTTTTTAGCAGCTGACTAATATTCCACTGTGTGAATGGACCATCCTCTGTTAAAGGACATCTAGGCTGTTTCCAGTTTCTGGCTGTTATGTCCAGAGCAGCAGTGAACATGGCTGAGTAAGTGTCCCTGTGGTGGGATCCTTTGGGTATCTGCTCCAAGAGTGGTATAGCTGGATCTTGAGGTAGATCAGTTCCTATCTTCCTGAGGAACCATTGCATTGATTTCCACATTGGCTGTAAGTTTGCACTCCCACCAACAATGAAGTATTCTTCATGTTCCATATATTTACCATATATGAACTATCATATGTGTTACTGATCTTAGCTATTTTAACAGGAGTAAGATGAATTTCAAAGTAGTTTTGATTTGCATTTCATTGATGTCTAGTTGAACCACTGGAAAAAAATGTTAAACATTTAAGTGTTTCTCAACCTTTTGATTTTCCTCTATTTCTAATTCTCGGCTTAGATTTGTACCCCCTTTTAATTAGACTATTTATTTATTTATTGGTATCTAGTTTCTTGATCTGTGAATATGTTGGTTTGGAGAGGTCTTGGAGTTTATTTGTGAGTCATCTTTGTTAGCATCTGTGGTAGTTAGAATGAAAATGTTCCTCATAGGACGTGGCCCTATTAGGAGGTGTAGCTTTGTTGGAGTAAGTATGACCTTGTTGGTGGAAGTATGCCACTCTAGGGGTAGGATTTGAGGTCTCATATATGCTCAAGCCAAGTCCAGTGTCTCAGTTCACTTCCTGTTGTGTGGGGGTCAAAGATATAGAACTCCCACCTCCTTCTTCAGCACCATGTCTGCCTGCATGCTGCCATGCTGTACCATGATGATAATAGACTAAGCCTCTGAACTGTGGACTACCCAGTTAAATGTTTTCCTTTGTAGGAGTTGCCATGGTCATGTTATTTCTTCACAGCAACAGAAACCCGAAGGCAGAAGTTGGTACCAGAAGTGGGGTATCGCTGTGATAGGCCTGGCCATGCTTTTATTTGAAAGGATATGGACCTTGGGACTATGGATTAGAAAAGCAGTTGAATTCTTTAAGTGCTGCTTAATGGGCCATCCTAGTAGGAGCATGGAAGACAGTGGGGCTGAGGGTGATTTGAACTATGGGCCTGGCTCAAGAGGTTTCAGAGGAGAAGAATTTTAGTATGTTGCCTAAAGATTATTCTTGTAATATTTTGGTTAAGAATGTGGCTGTCTTTCGCCCTTGTCTGAAGAATCTGCCTGAGGCTAAAGTGAAGAGGTTCAGATTAATTCTGTTGGCAGAGGAAATCTCAAGACAGCCTAGTTTAGACTCTGTAGTGTGGTTATTACTGGTCACTCTGACACAGATTTATAATGAAAGGAAGCAAACTGAGTTAGGAAAATACAAGATGTCCAATTTGAGGAGAAAAGGAGCACCAGGAAGTGGAATGGGACGAAGTCCTGTGTCCAAGGAGATAAACAGATCAAGAAATGGAATAAAGGGAGTGGTGACTCAGGGCAGGACCCCACACACCTAAGTTTCTAACTTTAATTCTAAGGAATTAAAGAATAGCTTAAAGCAGGGCATGGTGGTGCATACCTTTAATGTGAGTTTGAGGCCAATCTCGTCTACAGATTCAGTTTCAGGACAGCCAAGCTTAGGCAGTGAAAGAAACCACTGAAAGCAGAAAGTTGTTGAAGATGTAATTGAATGAGGGGCCATGTTCCAGCCCCAGTAAGCAGCAGAACTTGGCAGCTTCGACCACAAGGATCTGGCTTTAGAGTTAAGGACAGAGGAAAGGGCTATTGAATTTGCCTCTACAACTAAGGAAAGCCATGAGGCCAGGCATGTGTTGGGGTGTCCGTGAATGGAGGCCTAGAGAAGCCATTGTGTGAAGCTGTGAAGTTGAAGCCTGCATTGCATTGGAGAACCCAAGATGTTGGAGATACCATATTCATGGGATACCTGCCAAGAAGAGCTGCTAACAGAAAGTGGAACCAGCTCCAAGAGGAAGAAGTGTGATGTGGTCAACAAAGCTGAAAGGAGTTGGAGATGTGAAGATTGTTTTGACATCAGACATGGAGATGCAGAGTCTGGGGTTTGCACAGCTGGTTTTGGTCTTGCTTTGGTCCAGTATCTCATCCCTGTGCTCCCTTCCCTGTGCTTTGGAACAGGAATGTATATCCTGTGCTATTATATATTGGAAGTATGTGATCTATTTTTTTGATTTTATAAGGGATTACAGTTAAGAGATTGCATGAATCTCAGAAGAGACTTTGGACTTTTAAACATGGTTGAGACTGTGATAGACTAAGGGACTTTTGAAGTTGGACTAAATGCATTTTGCATTATGATATTGTTACAAGCTTATGGGATCCAGGAAGTGGAATGGGGCAGTTTGAATACGACCGGAGTCTACCAAGGCTCTCAGTTGAAACTTGAGTCTCCTGTTTTCTCTGACATTTGGACCACTGTCGAATTTGGAACTGGCTTGGTGTCGGGTATCTTCCAGGAAACACTCTTTTGTGATACACAAAACTGTACATCACTTCATGATCTCAGACTTAGTCAGCTTAGTTATCAGCATTTTGAAAGTAGAATTAGCAACTAAGACAAGAAGAAGAGACTGTTCTCTCCCCTGTGTAGAGATAGCAGTTCTGTGAGTGTGTATTATTTATAATCCACAGAATGCATTGACCACATCATAAATACTTACATTTATTAGTTATGGATTTTTTTGAGATAGATTTTTGCTATGTAGCTCAAGCTTGTTTCAAATTTGTGGTAGTCCAACCTCAGCATCCCAAGAGGTGGGATTACAGGCACTCATATAAACACCTGATTTCGTGATGGAAAAGTCGTGAGATAGGTAAAAAGATATGTTAATTCTATATGGACATAGTGGGTACCACGCTCATCATACAAAATAGTTAAATGTAGCCTTTCCTCTCTAATAGTACTTTGCAGAAGTATTCCATGTATCTGGGGACTCTCTTGGTTAGTTAGAAGGAACAGTCTTGAATTCCTAAGTGGCTGTTAGTAATTAATATTTCCTGTTCTATACATTTAAAACCTAGCCTTCAGATTTCCCCGATAAACCAAAGTTTCCAAGTTAGAGGCAGTACTGTATTAGTTATCTTTCTGACGACAATGTAACCAAGTCTCTGACGAAGTCACTTGAGCATTGGGTGTATTCTGGAGCACAGTTCAAGGGATACAGCCCGCTCTGGGGAAGGCAGGGTGGAGGGCAGTGTCATTGGTAGAGGGTGGTGTCGTTGATGAGAAGGCAGTGTGGAGGGCGGTGTCATCAGTGGTGGCAGGACTTTGAAGTATGACTTGCTCACATCTTCGAAGCTGATGAAACAGAGAGCTTGGCTAAAGAGGAGCTCAGCTCTTAGGCTCAGTTCCTGCCCTAGGAACACAGCTAGTACCAGCTAGTACCCATGGCCAAAGGTTCTACAATCCCTCAAAATAGTGCTGCCAGCCCGAGCCCAAGTGTTCAAATGAGAGCCTTTGGGGCACATTCCCTGTTCCTTCAAACACCGCAGTGTTTTCTTAATTCCTGTCTCTGCTCCTTAGCGTTTTTTCCCTTAATTTCTTTTCTTAGTTTCTACTGTTCATCCGCTCTACCCTCAGTCTATGACGTATTTCTCATTTTCTTTCTATTTTTATCATTATCCAATTGATTTAGCCCTTTCTGCTGTAATAAAATGCACATATAACTTAGCATCTTAGCCACTTAAATTATGGAGGTGATTAGCAGTGAGCACATTCCTAGCACCGTGCCGATGCCCCGCCCCCTCCCCAGACCCTGACCCCATCCTGTGCTCGTTTATCTCAGACACATGTGCCCACCAAACAGCATCCTCTCTCTACCCCAACCTCTTGAATCCCTACCAACCTCGAACAAGTAGATACAACAGATTATAATCCTATGGTGTTTTCATTTTCCGAATGAATATGAAGCTATATACAAGTGATGTAGTTAGAGGTTTTGATAGAAGAAAAAAATACTTAATTTAATTGTTAGTTAAAAAAATCTACAGGAAGACTGGAGCAGAGCTTCTGAAACAATCCAAGCTGTGACGACTTCATGTTCAAGAAATGTTAATGCAACCCCAGATGCATGGTTGTATAAAATAGGCACACAAGCAAATTCTGATAATATACTGCAAAGAATTTATTTTTAAACAATGATTTGCTGTACATATAATTTTGCCATTCATGAAAGACAAGAACAGTTTCATATGAATGAGAATGCATATGGTACTTCTTTTTACATAGGGCATTCCATCTTAGCTGGATGCTTGACATTGGAAGGAGTGGAACACCTTCAGTACATTTTAAAGTCTGAGGAGATCTTTTTTTTCTTTTTTTCTCTGTGTAACATCCCTGGCTGCCCTGGAACTAGCTCTTGTAGCCCAGGCTGGCCTCAAACTCAGAGATCCACCTACTTCTGCCTCCCGAGTACTGGGATTAAAGGTGTGTTCTACCACCGCCTGGCTGGATATCTTTATTTCAAAACTATCAGTGTTGAGGACACTGCTCTGCATAATTACACAAACAGCATGATGTGTATTTAGGGCATTTCAGAAATTGTTGGAAATTCTTCCCTAATCTTCAGCTAAAATGAACTGATTTCTTTTTAACAAATCTCAAGTCAGCAACTCAAAGAGCCGTGTACTGTCGGTGCTGGGGATTGAACCTAGGGCTTTGCACACGCCATGCAGTGGCTCTAGTATTGAGCTATAGTTCCTGTCCTGTAAGTGCAGCTAAAAAACCAAATCTTCTAATACAGTCCAACCCAAAGATACCCTGTGATACTTTTACATTCTGAATGATGACACTATGAAAATAGGAAGAGCCTTTTCCTTTGTAAATAAGCAACAGTGTTTCTATAAGAGCAGGCATCTCTGTATGCGCAGCAAACACCTCACTTGCTGCATATGCAGTGGTCTCCACCTGAGTGTTTCAGACACAATTGATTGATTGCATTCATGGTGTCATGGCATACACAGCGCAGTGTACATGTCAGCGCTCAGAACCAAGGTGACAGCAATATCCTGTAAGGAAACATGGGCAAACGCTGCTACAAACACCTTGGGCTACTGTGTTTGAGTTGTTTGGTCGTTGTGCTTTCAGAGGTCATGTACTGTTGCCAGGTGGGGTGTGTGTGTGTGTGTGTGTGTGTGTCCGTGTCCGTATTCAGTGATGTTGTGACCCCCTGTTTGCGGAGCTATGGACTGACAATCAGATCTGCAAAACAGACATACACATACGGGAGCTAGGTAGAAATGACCCATCAGGGCCAAGTCGGGTGTTAGGAAGCCACTGACAAGACTGTCACCGCTGCTACTTAGCGGTCGTCCTGATACTGTCTTTGTGTCCTGGCTAGAGTGCAGAGGGGAGGGGTAGGCACAGCCAGGCCAAGTCTTTGTTGAAGTTGGTAGGAAACATCCCTTTGGTTTCTCCATCTTAGCTGGGCTCAGGAAGTCACACAAGTAAGGGATTTGCTAAAGGGAAAAGGGGGAAGGTATTAGTTTAGGAAGAATCCCTCTTAATCGTAAATAAAGGTGAATAGATTCTTTTATGACTACTTTTTTTTAAAAAAATAAAGATTTATTTATTTATTATATATAAAAAAGTCTTGTGTCTGCCTGCATGCCAGAAGAGAGCACCAGATCTCATTACAGATGGTTGTGAGCCACCATGTGGTTGCTGGGAACTGAACTCAGGACCTTTGGAAGAGCAAGCAGTGCTCCTAACCCCTGAACCATCTCTCCAGTCCTGACTACGTTTTTTTTTTTCCTGGTGTTTTGAGACAGGATGTCTTTATGGCATTTGGGGATCCTGGAACCCCTTATGTAGACTAGGCTGGAGATCCTCCTGCCTCTGCCTTTCAGGTGCTGGAGTTAAAGGCATGCAGCACCATAGCCAGCTAATTTCTTTTTATTTGTTTAAGAATTTTCTAAAACACCTTTTCATTATATTCTTTCTCATCCCCAACTCCTCCCATTGAAGTATATTTCTAAAGAGTTCTGTATGTCTCTAAATTACAAAGTAAAAAAGAAAAAAAAAACTGAAGATGTATCGATGCCCAGGAAACATGCAGTTGCTTTTTATTTAATAATAGGCATAGAAGCTGACTAGAAAAACACCAGTTTATTTCTTTTTAAAGAAAGCCAATTTTAGCCATCCTACCATTCACAGTATGACAAAGGAAATGTCCAAAGTATATATTTTTCTCGGAAACAGAATCAAAAGGAACAGATTGATATGCATAGATTTTTTCAATATTTTTCTTTGGTGAACAAAAGCAATTTATATTTAAAATGTATCCAGGCTATTGTAAGTGATATAGTAGATAGAAAGAAATATACATCTTAACTTCTTTAGAACGCTTTGGGGGAAACCAGTGTTACTAAGGAAGCATTAGGGTTCTTTCCAGAATTGTCTGCAGTACATCTCATGAATGAGCAAACAAGATGCTATATGGAAACTGTCTTCTAGATGCTTATGTGCCTTGGGATTTGGGGGAAAGGAAGGAATGTTTATTTGTATGAAAAATCCTTAAAGAATGTCTTACTACACACACAGATGCTTTTGAGTCCAGTACTGGACTGGACTCCAGTAACAGTGAGTCCATTGTAACCACAGAAGGTAACGTGGAATACGCACCCATGCAGACACATGACTTTTCGAGATAAATATTTCTATAGCCAAGCAGAATAGCTAGGCATATCAAACCTCCTAGAAGGTTTTGCAGCCTGGTAATTTATGGGTGTATATTCCAAGAAGAAGGTCGGGTTCTTGTCTCACAGTTCATGTTTGAGTAGTCACAGTCAGATACTTCAGGTTTCCAGCCCCCCTTTTCCTTAGGACTTCACATGGTTTTGGCGTTTACAGAACTCTTTCTTTCTATTGCCTGTAATTAGAAAATAAAGAGTTTTTGTTTTGTTGGCTTTTTTAAAACAATCACAAAATATAGGTTTAATTACTATTTTAAACACTAAGGGTCGGGGAAAGACTAGCAAGGAAAGAAACCATAAATCCTCCAGTAAGACTACAGCTCTGAATAATACAAACATTTTTTTTCCTCTGAGTTTTAGAACATACAAAGATGGTCGAAAATGACCATTTGGTACAGATAGAATCCTCAGGACCTTTCTTACAATTAGATTTTAACATTTTCCACCAATAAAAACGGGTAATGTATGATTTATTCACTTAAGCCACAGACGGTGAAAGGAAAACTGACTTCAGGTAATCAGTGTGGCATTACTGAAGTAAAATCAGCAAACTGTCTTGTAGTAGAAAGTATGAAAGCAAGCATGATGCGTGTAACAGGCCACGCCACAAACACCAGATTGCCAGTGGACATAAAGGTAAACTATGGTTACATACGAGTAGTGTTTGTATAAATTCTTTGAAAATGGAAAGTTTTATTTACTGGGTTGTTTAGTTTCCTCAGTAGTTAAGGGCTGACCTGTAAGAACACGTAGCAGGAAAAGGATTTTGCCATAACCCAGGACCCCTAACTGAATGCTTCATGCAGCTTTTGTTAGGATTGTAATGGGGTCTTCCTGCAGTTGCCAGCTTTCTGTGGTCCAGAGCTCTCATGGATAAGATCACATTCTGGCTTGGAAGTCTGGTAACCTACCTGTTGTATGATGCGTGCTTGCTTTGATTTGGGGTTCAGGCACCTTTTTCCTTTATTGGCTTTCAGGGTAACACTGTTAAGGAAGATACAGAGAAGTTTTACCTTTGGGGGAAATGTCAACAAAACGAAGACACCTACCCCACGGTCATTTTCAGCAAGCCCATTCCTTACATCACTTCAACTTTGGCACAGCCTCTAGACGGGTAGATTATGGAGACTTTCTCAATGTCTGCCATCTTGATGGCTTTCACTCCGGGGTCTATGCAAAGACAGCGTCCCGCTCTGAACATACTGAAGCCTAGAACAGATCACGGAACTGGTTAGTCATGGCTGTGAATTAAATCCTGGGGGAAGGGGTGGCGGCAGACACATTTCTAGAAGTCTCATTTGTGTGGATTGGAATTAAGTTAGGATCTCCCTATAATATTTCCCTCTGTTTTATGTTAATTTATTATATCCTTGATTATTTCACTCATTGATTTTTATATATTATTTAATTTAGGTTTCAGATAGGACCCGTTTGCTGTTTGACCCAGGCTGGCCTCCAGCTCACCGGAAAGCCCAGGATGACCTTGAACTTAAAGCAGTGCATAGCAGACCCCACATTTTAGTGTTACCCTGCCTTCCCTCAGCCTCTTTAAGTCCAGAACTTACATTGTGCTATGTGTGCCACCCGCCAGGCACTTGATTACCTGAAATAACAACTACACAGCCTTCAGGGACACGGAAACAAAGTGGCTCTTTTCTTCTGGGTTTATTGTAAATGATTTTCTAGCTGGCACAGACCCTGGTAGTCTTTCTGTAGTAAATGAGCAAATAGTTAACAATTCTTTTGATCTTTGTCTTCCCAAGATCAGATTCTAGACTAAAGCTCAGTATCATAAATCATGCTGTACTCCAGAGCTAACTGTCTTTGAGACCCCACAAGTGCCTCCCGGGAAACCGCAAAGATTTGCTGTTTTCTCAGAGCAGGGAGAGTTTTAAACATGACTAGGTTTGTCTTATAGGCCCCATATTCCTTAGCCCTGATCTGCTGTGATCAGAAGAACCATCAGAGCACGGGAGACACAGTTCTGGGTTCAGCTGATGGGGAAATGTCAATAAGGTTGCCCTTTAGAGACAGTATTCTTGGGGGAGGGGCTGCAGAGCATTGTTGGTACCCACACTCCCCTAAACATGCTTGTCCTGCAGTGAAGTATTGATCAAACACATATAACATTACTTGACCATCGCCCCAGAAAGAATTTCCTTTTTTCTATTATTCTGAAAGTATTGGTTATGATAAATTAATAGGCTCTTGCTTAAAACCCTAATTTTCCCAGACACCAACATAATCCCATATAAGATTCTCTGAACAGACACTGAGAGCTACCACCAAAGGCTCTTGCTAGGTAATTGTCAGAAAATTAAGGAATCTATCCATAGTTAAAATAACCTTTTCATATAAAGATTTCCAACATTTCCTGCCATTGCTAGAACTTCTAATGTGTGACATTAAATTGACTGTGTATTTTAGATAAAAGACATTTGAAAGATAACACAATGAACGAACATATAGGCGCAGAAGCGAAAGGAATCATATACCTTGGACAGCTGCAGCACAGATTAGCACAGCGAAGGCTATGGCCATGCCCTTCATGTCCACTCCAGCTCCTGCTGCCTCTGCCTTGGCTTCGATGCGCTCTGCAAAGAACAGTGGGAAGGCTGAAGCAGGAGCATTTTATAGACTGCAGTCCTTGGCAGCAGCAGGAATTTCCCTGCTTGACTCATGCCGCTTTCTTGCTTCCTAGAGTTTCCCTTTCGTCCCCGTCCCCCATGGCAGTGCCTCTGCCGGTTCCTGTCTGCCGCAGTGAGGACCGTGACTGGAATGTGAAAGTGCTTGGGAACTGGAGTGCTGTCTGCACTGTAGCTCACCCCAGGGGATGCAGCTGTCTGCAGGTGCCATTAGCTACAGGTGCCTTTGTCTGGTGCATCTGGGCAATGTAATTCCAAGTCCCACAGACTCAGGAAGATCTTCCCAGTTCCAGTCAGCTCCTCCTCCTCCTCCTCCATGTAACTATAGGAAAGGACATGTATGTTAGACAGAGATTATTTGCTAACAGGTGACCTGCACTAACTTTGCATTGTTTTGCTTTCAATTTCTTGTTTGAAGTTCTCTCCCCACATCTGTGCGCTTGCATCTACTTCTTTTATTGCTTTTATTGAGCTATATATTTTTCTCTGCTCCCTTCCTTTCCTCCCCATCCCTTTCTGCCCATGATTTCCCCACTCCCAATTTACTCAGGAGATCTTGTCATTTATTTGTGTTTGAAGTTTAAAGCCATGTGTGTGCATGTATGGAACTAGCTCTTGTAGATCAGTCTGGCCTCGAACTCACAGAGATCCGCCTACCTCTGCCTCCCGAGTGCTGGGATTAAAGGCATGTGCCACTATCACCGGGCATGTGTGTGCTTTTTAGTGCATATACTTTGTATATTTATATTTATACTTTTGTATATTTTCTGTTAAGGACTATAAAGACAAAGTTGTCATCTCTTCCTATTTCTCTTAAGTTTTCTGACTCTGTTTTCTCTCTTTTAAATTCTGTTTTAAATGTGTCACTTATAGAAACATAATGAGTTCAAGTCTAGGAGAGGGTTTTTTTTTGTTTGGTTTTGTTTTTCTAGAACTTTAGATTGGGTGCGGTGGTGACACACACCTTTAATCCCCGCACTCGGGAGGAGTATAGGCAGGCAGATCTATGTGAATTCAAGACCAGCCTGACCTACAAAGCAAGTTCTATAATTGCAGATCGCTTCGAAGATTGCTGGAGCAGATACAGAGTGGAACAGGGTCCGGCTGCTCCTCCCGGAGGATGACACAGCTGGTCTGCTTTTATTCTGTGTTGACCTAGAAGTGGGAGAGCCGAGTCCCCCGTATGGGTGTGGTCGCGTATGCCTTCCCTCTGAAACATAGTGTAAATGCCAAGGAAGGTTCCAGTCTTGACTTTAGGTCTTCAGATACTGGATGTGAATGTATGGCGAGCTGGGAGGGGGACTGCTCTTGAACTGAAACTTTCTTGCCCGACTTCCTGCACCTAAGGAAAGCCCAACCTAAGGGTTGGCAGGGATGTTCCCCCCTCTTCCTCCCAGTAATCCAGTTTCCTGGAAAAGCCACCCTTTATGACAGTTCAGCAAATGTTTGCTCCCGGTCCAATGTATGTTACAGCCCTGCATTCTCAAGACTTTGTAACTAAATACCTTCTTGTTAAGGCAGAATTTTGTAACTTTTGTCCCATAAAGTTTCTGCTGGCTCTGCAGATGTGGGATGGGAGAGCTCCTAAGGGTTGGTTCCGACCTGTTCTTACCTGGCTCTGCAGATGTGGGATGGGAGAGCTCCTAAGGGTTGGTTCCGACCTGTTCTTACCTGGCAGTCTTGGTGTCACAGGAGAAAGGCTCCTTTTCAGAACATGCCCCTCACCCACGGATCCCCTGTTCCCTGGGAAATTTAGTGTTTGTGATCTGGAATGTGTCGTTCATCTCTGCTCTGAGTCCCTTAACTTACCATATCTTATCTTCATGATTTTTTTTTTTTTTTGAGATGGTCTGCTGCTATGGAGTTCAGATTGGCTTAGCTCGTGACTGTCTCCTTGCCTCAGCCTTTCAATACAGGCATGTGAGAATACAGGCACGTACCAATATGACTGGGCTCTCATTTATTTCCTTGAAAAAGGGATATCTTAATACTCATGTTATGTACTGATTATTTCTTCTGATTCTATAGAACTGACTGTTCTTGCCTAACTTAACCAGGAATAATGTAAAGTACATCCATGATTTAAATCTCTAGTAGCCACAGTGAAAAAATAAAATAACTAAAAATAATTTAAGCAATGTATTTAATGTAATTCAAAACATAAGAGATTATTTTGCTGCCTAATCAGCATTGCATGAATTATTTTTTTATTATTGAGTGTTCAAACTGAACCAGTCACATGCCAAATGCTCAGTAGTCTTATGTGCTTAAGTAACACATAAGGGACAGGAGGGCCTAGGGTAATACATACATTCCGTGTTAGTATATACTGGCTGCCATGATGCTCGCTCTAAAACAGCCCACGATAACAACAGACGCTGTGGTTTTGTTTACGGCAACATCTCTAGGTTTCCCTAACAGTTTCCTCTTCACCGTGAATTGTATCTCATTGCTCTTTTCTTTGAGTAAAAAGCAAAAAGATTAAACTATACTTGTTTTTTAAAATATCTTTATTATTTTTAATTGTGTATTTGCATGTGGGGCATGTGTATGTGAGTTCCCTCAGAGGTAGCAGCATCGGCCACCAGGAGCTGGACTTAAAGGTGATCCTGAGCCCCAATATCAGCACGGGAGCTTGACCTCAGGTCCTCTAGAAGAGCGATTTGTTCTCTTAACCACTGAGGCATGCTAAACGACGTGGTCTGTCCTTTCGGGACTATCGCCCTGTTTTGTTGTTATTTCCCAGATCAGGCTATTTTCTGCTTTCTCTTCCAGGTCCACCTAGTCAGCGTGTCCCCTTGAATTTAAGGAATATTCCAGGAAATGATTCTAATTTCCTTCTTTTGAAAAATTGTGTAATCTTTGTGGCCTAGTGAGTTTTCTGTTCTTGCGATAAAATGCTACAACCAGAAGCAACCTAGGAGGGAAAGGGCTTATTTCTGCTTAGAGGCCACACTCCATCACCGAGGGAAGCCAGGGCCGGAACTCAACCAGGACCTGAAACAGAGACCGTGGAAGATTGCTGCTTACTGGCTTGCTCTGTGCCTACTTCCCAAGTTCTGCCCACAGTGAACTGGGCCCTCCTCACACCAATCACTAATAAAGATGATTCCTACAGACGTGATCACAGACCAGTCTGTTGGGGGAACCTTGAGCTGAGGCTCCCTCTTGCCAGGTCACACTAGACGGCGTCAGGTTGACAATGAAAGCTGATGTCCAATGTCATCCATCTGAATCTTTAGTAGTGCTCCAATGACTCAGTTCATGGAGACGAGACAATGCTGGGGCTGAGGGGGAAGCTCAGAGGGAGCGCATTACCTGGTGCATCTGTAGGCTCTCTGGTTGACCCCGAAATTTCCAACATTTTCAAATTTGAAGTGATTAATGCAAGTCATTTAAGTGTAACTTTAACTCTCCATTTAATAAGTTTCAGAAACGAGGACTGACTCCCCCCACCTAATGTTAATATCAAGGATATTTTTTTCAGTTAGTGAAAAGTGGGCTAGAAATGGAAACCGTAACATTTCCATTTATTAGAAACCAGCATGATGTAACAGAATCCTGTTTCAGGTTTTAGACAGATGACTCACCCCAGCGGGAGAGAGTGCCAGAAGTCTGAAATAACATGCCTTGACTGAGCTCAATGATGCCCAAGCCCAGCTCCTTAACCTAAGATAGCACAGCACCTGCCGCCCTTTTATCAAAACAATTCAATCATTTTCGGAAGCTGTTAGTCAATTTTTATATTGTTAAGACAATGGCACTATGATCTCCTTATAACATTAAAATAATACTGGCCCAGAAGTCAGGAAAAACCCCACACACCGTGTTCAGAGAATCTGCCAGACCCTGAGTAAGACCACACAGTAAAGGAAACAGAAACTAGACATAAATCATGTAAATACAAAAGTCCATTAAAGCACTGAGAAAATTATGCATTTTACATAATTTATATTTTGCATAATTATGAATGTTGCTGAAAAGAACCCCAGAGTGAGCAGGAATTTTGAGTAAAGCTGTTTCTAAACTTAAGCTTAATATTCTGATAATTCGACCTAAGAAAACATTTTCCAAAGCTGCATTCTGCCAGCTGGCATTTGGAACATCTGCCAGGGTTCACGTTGCATAAACACCTCTTTGTGTTTGATGTGAACTGGCCCAGATGTTACAGCAATGAGTATGTGCACCGAATAAGGGGCGATCTCAGTGGCCACCACCGTCTGACTGACCTCCCCGTGTGTGTGAGAGAGAGCCCCGGCGAGTCCTCATCTCCTGCCCTGTCAGCATACGGAGAGGATGGGATCAAAACTGAAGTCTGCTGGACTTCAGTGCTGATGGGAGGCACTTAGTGTCCGAAAGATAGAAGACAAACAGCTTTGGACTTCCAGTGGTCAGAGATTTTAAAAGCTGTTTATTTTGTGTGTCTGTGTGTTCACATGTGAGCGGGCGCATACATGTATGCATATGGAGGCCTGAAGTTAATGCTGAGTGTCTCCCTGGTTGCTACATTTTACGCATCAGGCAAGGTCTCTTGCTGATCCTAGAGCTGGCCAGTTCTGACTAATTAGCCAGCTTACCCTTGTGTCTGCCTCCCAAGTGCTGGGACTACGGGGTACCGTCACGCCTGCCTGTCTTTTATGTGGGTTCTGGGGCTGAGAGCTCCAGCCCTCACACTTGCCAGGGAAATGTTTGGTGCACTGAGCGGAGGCCTCAGCCCCTGATAAACAGTTGCTGAGCGCTGGGTCTACCATCCCCGTTCCTGCTGGTCTGGTGACCACTGTCTCCAGCTTGTCCCTGCCCTTAATGTACTCTTATTGGCTGGGTTAGGTTTACTGTGGGCTTTCCTCTGCTAAGCTGCAGGCGAGGTGTTTATTAAGCTATCTGCTTTCATTCATTTTGGAAATTGAGTTTGAGCTACAAAGAGTTTGGGCCGTTTCCCTTCTGGATATTTCTCTACCTTTTTAGAAGAAAAATTATCATCAGATTTAATAGTAGCTATAATAGTGGTTATTATTTACTCCTCTTTTTCTTTTCTAGCCTGGGAAAACGCAGTACCTCAATATTGTTTTATCTACAACCAAACTCATTTGTCTTGGGATGTCACTTTTTATGAAATCTACTCCCAAGCTAGTTATATTAGTACATAATTAACACATGCCAAAGCTGTTCACTTACTTTTTATAATTTTTTTTACTTTTATTTTATGTTAATTTATGTTTTGCCTGTATGTCTGCATATATAAGGTGTCAGATCCCCTGGGACTGGAGTAGCAGACAGTTGTGAGCTGCCATGTGGGTGCTGGGAAGTGAACCCAGGTCCTCTGGAAGAACAGACAGTGATCTTTACCACTGAGCCATCTCTCCAGCCCCAATTATTTTATTTTTAAGTAATTATGAAGGAAAAAAAAGAACTTGAGTCTGAAAACTAATTTATTTAGAATTTTAGGTAAGTTCAGAAGACTCTTTATTTATTTATTTATTATGTATACAATATCCTGTCTGTGTGTATGTCTGCAGGCCAGAAGAGGGTACCAGACATCATTACAGATGGTTGTGAGCCACCATGTGGTTGCCGGGAATTGAACTCAGGACCTTTGGAAGAGCAGGCAATGCTCTTAACCTCTGAGCCATCTCTCCAGCCCAGTTCAGAAGACTCTTATGCCAAAACTCAGAGCGCAGACTGGAGTAATGGCTCCATGGTGAAAAGCCCTGGCTGTTCTTGCTGAGGCCTCAGGCTCAATTCCCAGTCCTGGGGGATCCAACACCCTCTTCTGGTCTCTGAGGGTACCAGGCACATACGTGGTACATAGGCACACATGCAGACAAAACACCCATGCTTATAAAATGAAATGAAAATAACCGTTGCAGACACAGGGTGTGTTCGAGTTCTGTAACCTCACTGGCTAGACTGACTCTCTTTTCTGTGCCCTCTGCTCCACCCTGGGCGTTTGCTGTCATTTGCACGTATTTGAGCCAGGAAGAGTGTATGGCACAAAGCAACTTCAGTGGCACCATAAGCTTCAGAGAGAGCATTTTCCTCCCAACAAAGGCAGCTCTATGCACGGCCTTCGGTTGGCCGCCCAGAGCAGAACATGACCGCCACGGCAATGTCGGTGTTCATGTGAGTTTTCCAAGCTGGGAAACAACATGGCTATTGTTAAGGAATGGAAAACACGTGAGAGAGTAGCGGCGAGCAGCATTACAAACAGCTCGTGGATTCAGCAACAGGGCACACTTGGGCAGCAGCTTGATTGCCAGTCCTGTATTCTCAGATCCCCTGAGAAGGGGAGGGGAGCACCTCTGAGTGACACTCTCCCAGGTCTAGTTGGAGGATCCTGCTTCGGGGGATGAGTTCTGCCTGTGACTGTTAGGAGAGCCATGTGTGTAAGGTATGACATTGCTTTGGGCTTCCTTGTGTTTTAATAGGCTCCTACTCAAATGACCAGTTGTCGGGAGCCTTCTAGGACACGGACACGTGGTTTGCCAGTTTGAACTAGAGGTTAACCAGAGCTGTTTAACGTGGGAGATCTGCCCAGGAATGTAGAAAGGGATTCGAAGGACATTCTTGTCATTGCAGATATTTTATTATATTAAATTTAACTGACTTTTTTTATATTCAAGATAAGAATAGCCTTTTAAATATTTAGAAAAGCTACAAGTTTAGTAACCTTTAAGAAATTGAGTTTATTTCTTTTTAGATAAGTAAGTAAAAGAGTCCTGTTATTGCCCTGTTTCCTGTTCTGCCTCTGATTCACAGCTTTGTGTTCTCTCTGTGGTCCCAGCTTCCCAACTCTGGGTTTTAATGCACAGAGAACTGAGTAATGAAGGTCTGGTCAGAAAACCATCTCTCTCCGGGTCTGAATGCCCACCCTGACCTTGCATCTGTACCTGTTGGTGGCTGGGTAGTAGCAAGACTGATGGATAGAGGCCGAATAATGGCTGTTGTTTGTTTGATGTCTACAGTGTGCCAATTTGTTGTGTGCAGTGTTCCCAATCCCATAATATTTCAGTAAGAAAAAACACGTCTTATTAGAGAAGAAAACAAGGATTCAAGCACGTGTACAGTGCTGTCTTAAAACCACTTACAAGAAGAGCGTCAGGGTAGCAGAGAGGAACAGCACAGGAGAATTCCTTTCTACTCTGTTGCAATAGGAAGGAAGGGCGACCTCAGAGGTCTGAGCACAACTCGCGTTCTGAGGCCTCCTCGAGAAAAGAAGGGTAGAGCGGGAGGCAAGTGCAGGCAGCTTGTGAATCCGATGGTCCTGGGGAAGAAGCAGCGACGAACATAATTTACATTCCAGATGTTTGCGCCTGGGCAAAGCAGTCATGTCTCCCTTCTGTGTCTCCATCCTCACCAGCAGCAGTAGCCCCCAGAGCAGCCAGTGTGTATCCCTCCGACAAGGGGAAAGGTGACAGACTGTCGTTGACACTGGGCTGAGATGGACAGAAACTGATGTCGGCAGTGACTGATGTTCAGTGCAGCAGGTCAGCTCCAGACTGCAGGAATCTGTGGCCTTTGGTAGCCAATGGGGGGAGCAGCAGACACAGCATTTCCCCACTGCAGCTTGCATTTCGAGTCCCTTCTTAGAGTCCCAGTTACCCTAGCTCTTACCTCTTCTCATCCCAAGCCCCCTTATTTCCTAGAACCTTTTGAGTTTATATTAAAAATGTAAAATATAATATAAAATGGGAGGATGCCCAGGATCAGTCCAGCTAGCAGACTGAGTTCTGTAAGGGCTAATCTCGCGAGGGGTGGTGGTGGGAGGGGGTTTTCAGCTGTTGCCGTGGCGTTTTCCCCAAATTCAAATAATGTGCAGTGTCCCAAAGTGGAGTCTGGAAATCCAGGGGGCCTAGACGCGTGTCCTAAAACCAAGGACTCCAAAATAGTTCTCAAGCTAGGAATCGGGGATTAGAGGAAGAGAGTCGGAGGCTTAGGGCAAGGGACTGTCCCAGCCTCGGAAGTCGCTAGTGACCAGTATGGCTGCTCAGTAGAAGCAGAGGAACGTGTGTGGGGAGACCGGAGAAGACAGAGGTCCTCTTGCCCACCAAATCGAGGGAAGAGCAAATCAAAGAGATTCGCTTTTTACATCTCAGTTGAGGCTTAGAAGGCTTTTCTCCTGAGAAAAATCAATCTGCTTTCTAGGCTAGGCAGCTAGAGTAGTGAACCTCACAGTGACTCGGAAATAAACACTCTAGCTATCATGAGAGAAGTTACCTTAGGAGGAAAGAAATGAATTTCAAAAAGCATTTATAAGCGGGAACCACCTGTAAATTAGAATTAAAGGAAAGGCAGTCAATTCTGGGATCTTATCATATATGGGTATTAAAAATATACTTTAGGGTGCTGGGGAGACAACTGAGTGTGTAAAGTGTTCAGTGCAAGCACGCGGACCTTGTCAGTCAGGCATTCTGGCACGTCTGGCACCCCAGTGCTGGAGCCGTAGAGACAGACAGATCCCTGAGTGCGCTGACCACCAGTCCAGCCAAACTGATGGGCTCCCTCCCAGCTCCAGGGAGCTCCCGTCTCGGGAAGCAAAGGGGAGAGTGGCTGAAGACACTAGACGGCAACTTCCGGCCTCCACACATAAACACACATGCTCACACATACGTGCATCTACCCACACAAACACATGCACCATACACAGAAAAGATAACTTATATGTACTTTTTTAAAAAAAATGTTATATGCCCAGAGAGCTCAGTTGGTAGAGTGTAAAAAGGAAATAATGAAGATGAGAATAATAGGTCCATAGAGATGGCTCGGCGGGTGAAGCCATTGGCCCAGTGACCTGGTTTGGAGCCCTAGAACCCACGTGGAGCTGGAGGTGGCAGTGCCCCTTTGTAACCCAGGTGCTCCCATGTTGAGATTGGAGACAGGGGCAGGAGACCCTGGGCTGCACGCGACAAACAGCAAGACACCCTGTCTCAAGGCAGAGAGCATGGAGCTTGAGAAGCATGGGAGGGGCCTCACTGTGAGAATTAGTTAGACGGAAAGTGGTGAGATGCATACATTAGCACTTCGGGATGTTAACCGTCACCATTTCATCAATCAATCACTACTGATTCGTTATATATGTAGATACATTCATCTCTATCTTTCTGTTTCCTTTGACAAAAAAAATCCCTAATTATTTAAGAGGTGAGAAAATTGAAAAGAATTTTCCTGTCTATTTCTACACACAACACAGAAACCACCCAGTCACTGCAGAGGCCGCTTAGCGTTACTGTTGTGTGTGTAGCCGTGGCATTCCCCACTATGTACTGAGGTAACAGGTTAAACAGAAGCAACACGTATTCTCTTTCATCTTTAAATTTGTGGGGAGTGTGGAGTGTCACAGCACATACTTGCTTTAGAACGTCCGAAGGTCAGGGCTCTCTTAGTTTGACCCTTCCCTCCCCCACTCAGTCCTTTTGCTTACTATATAGTCCAGACTCCACCTCGAACCCATGATCCCCCTGCCTCAGCCTCCATGCTGGCTCATGGTTTTGTTGTTGTTCATTTCATTTCATTTGTTTTGTTTTGTTTTTGAGTCAAGTTCTAGTTGTGTAGTCCTAGCTGGTTTAGAACTCTCTGTTTAGACCAGGCTGGCCTCAGACTCAGTCACTCCCCTGCCTCTGCCTCTGGAATAAAATAAAAGCTGTGTCCTTCCGCTCCCTGCTGGCTTTGTTCTTCCCTTTCTCCCGTGGAGCTTTTGCTTTTCCCTATAGCTTTTGTTCCCACTTTGAGTTCCTTTTGTTTCTCCAATCTTACCTTTTGTTAACAGGAAACTCAAGTTTACTGTCGTCAGTGGTAGTACCATGGTTTTGGTTTGTGGTTTTCTTTGTTGTTGTTGTTTGTTTTTGTTTTGTGTTTTGAGACAGGGTCTCACTGTATAGCTCTGGCTGTCCTGGAATTCTCTGTGTAAACCAGGGTGGCCTTGAACTCACAGACACCTGCCTTTGCCTCCACAGTGCTGGGATTAACATGCAACCCCACTTGTAACCTGAGTATTTTTTAAAATACCTATAAATTTTTTAAAAGAGAGGTTGTTTCTTGGTCTTAACATTAAAAGTATATAAGTTAGACCTTTCTTGTTTCTCAAACCTGTAAAGTGGCTTTTTTTGTTGTCTTATTTACTTATTTATTTTGCTTGTTTGTTTCTTTAAGACAGGGTTTCTCTGTACGGCCCTGGCTGTTTTGGAACTCACTCTGTGGACCAGGCTGGCCTCAGACTCAGAAATCTGCCTGCCTCTGCTTCCCACATTCTGGGATTAAAGGCGTGCACCACCACTGCCTGTTAAGTGGCTTTTTGTATATCTGTTCTCAGTTCACTTCTCCCTTTGTAGATCTCTCAGAAGAAAAGGATATCTTGTCCTTTGCCTGCCATTCAGCACTCTAGTTGTGTGTCCAGGGAGGCCCAGACTGTATGGACGGCTAAGCTAATGGACTAAGTGACTCGGACAATTAGAGAACTAAAAAGCTAAGTTTAGCTAAGGGAAAACAGAAGCAAACTGTGCAGGTTTGCACATGCTTGACAAAGAAATGAAGGCTACAGAGAAAGTTTTAAACCAGATGACATTACATCACACTGGCACACACTCGACAGAGGGCAGCCAGGAAAGAGATATGCAAGAACCTGTAAGTCAGCCCTTATGAACTTAGAGCAAGGCTTTGTATAAATGCTAAAATCATGGCAATTCACTTTCTGTGGTCCTTGAAATGCAGGAAGCTTATCTGATACACCTACCTGCTCCCCTCATTTGTATAAATGAATGGGGGGGGGGTAGAGAGGGGAGAGAAGGGCAAGCATAGCCAGAGGCTGGCATTGCTGTCTTCCTCAGTCATGTCTACCTTAGTTCTTGCGACAGTGTCTCTTAATGAACTTGGGACTTACCAGTTGCTGGCTGACTGGCAACCTTGAGTGATCTGCCTGTCCACACCCCTCCAGCCGTGCAGTTACAGACACCACCATGCTCAACTTTCACATGGGTGCCGAGGATCCGAACTCAGGTCCTTAGGTTTGCATGGCAGACCCTTACCTGACTGAGCCACCTTCCCAGCCAGTAGAGTCAAACCAGAAAGTTTATTTCTGTAATTCCTGTCTTGTAAAATCTCCCCCTTTTCCTTTACTTCCACTCCCTTTATAGATATGGGGCTGAACTCTCCCCTAGTCTGACAAGGGAGAGAGTGTGTGTGTTCTCATGTGTAAAGACCAGATGTGATGACCTGTGTCCCGGGTCTTTCTCCCAAGTGTTTTCATGGTCTTTCTTATGAATACACATAGTGTTGAAGGACTGGGAAGGTAAGCACACAGACCCAAGTTCAGATCCCCAGCACTTAAGCGAAAGGCTAGGCCTGGCAGTGCACACCCCGACCAGTACTGGTGAGGAAGATTGGGAGTGAAGTACGGGGTGTGACCTTTAGCTGAACTTGTCTCGAAAGACTGATAGAGGAAGACCCTCATGTCAACTTTTGACCTTTACACACATGAATACACACACACACACACACACACACACCCGAATACACACACACACACACACACACACACACACACCCTCAGTATAGGATGCTATTTTGAGACCCCACAATGGTGTAAATAGGTAATAAGGACAGCAGCGTTCTCTCTGGGTGCAGCACTTATTCACTAGCGAATCTGGAGCTTGCTGAAGGCCTCTGTTAGGCAAGATTATGGCTTAGGGACTCAGCACAGCTTCCTAAGCATCTTCAGGACTTGACAAAAGATACTAGAGTATGAAGTACAAGCCGGAAGTTTGGCGAAGACGGAGGATAATGGCATCCTGGCACATGCCTGTATTCCTGGCAGTCAGGAGGCAGAGAGGCAGCCTTGCCATATGTATCCTACCTTGACTGACGTTGTTCCTGTGCATTTGGATACCTTAAGTAAACTCCTGCAATCCGCATCTTTTCCTCTCTATGTGCCCCTGCTCTATGTAATTAATCGTTGTCAGTAACCTTCAGGCTCCGTCACCAATGATTTAGTCAAGCCCTCACTGCTCCATGCTTGAATTTGCCCCAAACTCCCGATTGCTTTCCCTCGCTTCCAGTTAAAGGCTTCTTCCAGGTCACCTTTGTTCTGTGTGGCATGGTCTTGGAGAGAGGACCACTTCCTCCTCTACTAGATGTCCATTGCTGCTTCACTTCAGCTCCAGCCTTTAAGGCTCTTGGTTACTCAGTCATGATCTCCCTTGCCCTCCCTGTCTGCAGCTTAACTGCAGTGTTATCTGGTGAGTGAGCAGACACCAGTGTCACTGCCCCTCCAAAGTGTCCCTTATTCCCAGCTGACGTGCAAGCTGAAAGGCCCAGATTCGCTCCTGCTGCTGTATTGACATTTTTAACATGTTTCATGACTGCAAGCCAAGCATGCCAACATGTACCTGCTGTCTTTCGGAAATGTATGACCGTCAACTGAGCACACTTGGGAAGGAATGGATTCTCTAAGCGAATGTGCTCAGGAATTTGCCTACCTGTGTGCATGGGCTCCCCAAGATAGGAAATACCATCAGGTTCTTAGTTAGGGTTTCTACTGCAGTGATCAAAACCATGACCAAAAGCAGCTTGGGGAGGAGATGGTTTTATTGCAGCTCTCAAATGGCAACTCCATCACTGAGGGCGGGCAGACAGCACAGGAACCTGGGGGGTGGGAAGGCAGCACAGGAACCTGGAGGCCGGAGCTGAAGCAGAAGCCATGGAGGAGTGCTGTTCACTGGTTTGCTAAGTTTGTTTGCTTATACTATCTAGGGCCACCGCCTTGCCAGGGGTGCTATCACCTACAGTGAGCCCCCCCTCAACATCAATCACCAATAAAGAGAATAGCCCACAGGCTTGCCCATAGGTCAACACCACAGAAACTTCTCTCGCTTAAGATCCCTTCTTCCTAAATGACTGTGACGTAGAACAGCAGTGTGCCAGGGTTCAGGGAGGAGTCGTGTTAGCTTGGGCACCTTGGACGGTATCGTGGGGATATCCTGTTAGCTTCTTTTACTATGGGAGGACTCGGCCTCCCATGAATTCCTTACCTGACCTGCTGCAGGTGGAGACTCCTCCCCACCTCTCATGCCTCGGCTGGGCTGCTTTGGGCTTTGCTCTTACGGAGGCAGGAGCACATTGTGTTCTGTGAAGTGTCATGTCATGCAGCCATGTGGAGTGGCCTGCATTTTTTGGAATATATGCTGTTCTTACATCATCAGTGCCTGGGATTTTCTCTTTTTCTTCTTTCCCTCCATACTTCTTCAGCTTCCAAGCACAATGGTTATAATAGCATCTCTACCCCACTGCAGGAAGTTGCCCTCCTTTGGGACCCTGACCACCCGACCCACAATCTTATTTTTGATATGATGTACTAGCCCTTTCCTATTGCAGTGATAAAACACCGTGATCAAGGCAACCTGTGGAAGCATTTGTTTGGGCTTGTGGTTCCAAAAGGTTAGAGTCCTTGGGGGCAAAACGAGACACAGTGACAGGAACTGGAAGCTAAGGGCTCACGCCTTGAGCACCAACAAGCAGAAAACAAAGTCAGATGGCACAGTCTTTAAAAGCTTTCAGAGAACGAGGTCATGCCCTCCAAACCTTAGCACCATCAATTCAGGACCAAGTGCTCACATGCCTGAGACTGGGCCGGGGGGGGGGGGGGAAGGGGCACGCTTCCATTTAAACCATCACATGTGTGGTATCCTCTCTGTACAGACTAAGGTGTTCAAGGATGGGACGCACCCCACCCCCTTTTGTGCCGAGTATATCAGTAAGTGCTGTTTAAAGAGCGATGAGCAGAATTCCCGTACATAAAGTAAGCTACAGAGTGGGTTCCGATCATCTGGGACAGTCTGATCTAAAATGTTCCTAGTAGTTCCATGGCGGCCTTTTTATTAACTTCCGATAGAGCTAATGGAACAGCATTTAAGTCTGGTTTTTGAGAGGGCGCAGACAGCTCGCCGAAGAGTTAGTTTTGAAAAGAAAGCTGATGGGGTCCCGAGACCCACTCCGGTCACTGTCTGCCGCCCCGCACACAGGGATTGTCCCTCCTAGTTCTGCTTCCTTTCTTCTAAAAGCCAGTGTTTCCTGTTTCAGAAGGGAATACATTTGCACTTCTAAAAAAGAAGTTAGTTATCTTTAGCTTTCTTTTAAGTTTGGCTAATGTTCCCACAACAGTTACTTCGTGGGGGTTTCCAGCCTTGGGAACAACACCCACCGTGCCACAGGGAAGAGCCCCAACCTTCCCTCATGCTATGTGATGGATCACTTATTTCACAGTCATTAAAGAAGCAAATGTACTGACTAAAAGCAAAAGTTCCTTCCACTTTCAGCTTCTCTTGGTTCCCATCTCCCCTTATTTTGGTCCTCAACCCGCAGGCCCTGTATTTTGGACATGTTACAGCTGAAAACACGTTGCAATAGCTTGTTCCTCAGTCCATTTTACATTGTATGGAGATAAAAAAACCTGCAGATAAAAATGATTGCATTGGAGCCAGGTGAGGTGTGCACCATCAGTCCCAGCACTCAGGCAGAGAGGTGGGTGGATCTCTGAATTGATGCACCGTCTACAGAGCAGGTTCCAGGGCAGCTAAGGCTACATAGAGAATCCTGTCTTGAAAACAAAGAAGCAAACAAACAACAACAAAAAGATTGAATTGAAGAGGACAGCAGGGCTAGAGAGATGGCTCAGTGGTTAAAAGCTCTTCCAGAGGACCCGGATTCAATTCCCAGCACCCACATGGCGGTTCACAACTGTCTGTAACTTCAAGATCAGACACCCTCACCCAGAAATACATGCAGGCAAAACACCAATGCATACAAAATAAAAAAAAAATAAATAAAAGAAGAGCACAGAGAATAGATGGTGTGAAGAGTCAGAAAGCCCCCTGGCTTGGCCTGGCCTGTTGCTGCCTGTGGGCGCGGTAGCACAGGACTGTAGGCCGCCTGCCTGCCCTTGGTCCAGCTCTCCTTCCTTGTGTCAGGTTACAGTGCACTGGTTTCTGGAGGCTTCTTTCCCCGAGACACAGACATCTTCATCTGTGCAGAGACGGACTAACCGTGCACCCACATCTTCCTGTAAGAGACCCACTGAAAGACGGGTTCAGAATTTCCCTGCAAACCAAGGAAGCGACTTTCCACTTTTCCGTGTTACACATATGGTAACTTCAAGCCACTTCTCTCACCACATGCCCTGAATGAACAAGAGCTTATAGACCCTGAGGGTTACCTAGGAGACATATTTAACAGGTAGGTCGGAATTTTCCGTGGCAGTAGCATTTCCAGTCCCCACCCGCACCGGCCCTTCACTCCCTGGCCTGGGGTACACTCACCATGGAACCTGCTTGTTTTCCTGCCTTAGCAGGCAGACTGCTTGCTCTAGCCCAGCATGGTCTGAAAGAGATACAGGGTATGGTGACACATGGCTTACTCAGGAGGCTGAATCAGGATTCCAACTTAGAACCTACCTGGGCTGCATAGCAAGACTGTCTCAAATAAACAAATCTGAACTAACAGAAATGAGGCTACAAAGGTATTGGTGGGGGCGGAGGGAGGCTAGCCTCATTTGCGTGAATCCTTCCTTGGGTGTGATCCCCAGGACAGCATAAACCAGGCTCCATGACACATGCCTGTAATCACTGGAGAGGCAGAGGCAGGAGAGTTAAAAATTCAAGGTCATCCTTTGTAGCACGATTAATAAAAACCCAGAGACAGAAACTGGGCTGTAGTAGGAGGCCACTTGTTCATTTCCCGGCTGCCCAGACTCCCAAAATAGTCACACAGAAACTATATTATTTGAAACACTGCTTAGCCAATGACTCTAGCGTATTCCTAGAAAGCTCTTACATATTAAATTAACCCATTTCTATTATTTTATATTTTACCATGAGACTCATGGCATACCGGCAAGGTTCTGGCTAGTAGCTCACATCTTTCTCCTCTGGCAGCTCCATGGCTTCTCTTAACTCTGCCTTCTTTCTCCCAGCATTCAGTTTAGTTTTCTCCACCCAGCTCTGCTCTGCTAAGCCACTGGCTTAAAGCAGCTTCTTTATTCATTAACCAATAAAAGCGACACATATACAGAAGGACTTCCCACACCACTGGGGTTCAACTTGAAGGTTATAAAAGCCAAACAGCCACTGGCTCTTACCTCTACCTCAGTCTGAAATGGGGATCCTGCCGCCAGGAATCTCAGAATGAGACTGTGTGTGAAAGCTGTCTTCTCCCATCTTATATTCCTCTCTAGTGCTGGTGTGCACCTCTACTGCACAGTTTCTATGGCAAACTAGCATGACTACTGGGATTAAAGGTGTGTGTCACCACTGTCTGGTCTGTAAGGCTGAACAATGTGACTGTTTTACTCTCTGAACTTCAGGCAAGCTTTTTCTATTAAAATACAAATGAAATATCACTACAGCCCTTAGCTACATAACAAATTAGAAGTCAGGCTGGGCGACATGAGAAAAAAAAGTAAATCACATTAGCTGCATGGAAAATGAAACTTTCTGAGTTAGGTGTGGTTGCTCATACCTGTAATCCCAGTACTTGGCTTTAGCTGGACCCCAGGAGGTCAACCTGGTCTACACAGCAAATTTCCCACCAGCCTAGATTACAGAGACACCATCTCAACAAACCAAAGGAAAAAACTTTCTTGTAGCCACACTTGAAGAAAAACAAGTGAAATTAAGATGACTGATTTTATCTTATTTAACACTTTGTAACTGAAGGGTTTATCTATCTGAAGGGCACACTTTGCTCTCCTGCTGTGTTTAATGCTTTAGGTGCTTTATACTGACAACCCTTAGCATTTGCATACTAAATTTTCATCTCAAATAATTGATCTATATTTAGATTTCATGAAATGTCAAGTCCAAAAATAGACGCAAATACTTCCGTTGTTCTAAACATGGAAAATGTTTCAGTAAGCCAATCATGGCTTTAAGAAGAAATAAAGCTAAATGCCCTGAAACCCTTCTCTTTCCTCTCCACTAAGTCACTTTCAAAGGGCTTGGTGTGTGGCTGTCCTCTGAGAAGACTTTTCCTCCAGCTCCCTCCCTCCCGCCCTGGCTTAGATGGTGCCCTGCCAATCTCATTCGGCCCACTCTGTTTAATACAAAATGCCCCCGGTTCCCACACTCCACACTTCTGATCCTCCTTATTCCACAGAACTTTCATCTCTCCTGCCAAATAATTACTAACTTATTATCTGATTTGCTGCCTCCTCCCCTCTCCTCCACCACTCACTAGCTGTAAGCTCCTTGGAGCAGTATCTGTTAACTGATAGGATCTCAGCATTTACTGCTCAGGAGTTCGGGCCTCAGCTAGAGGTAGAGAGTTTGCTGGCCTTGGGTATATTCTTCAGCACTTGAAAAAATGTGGATTAGATTTACTAGATTACTCTAATAAAGGCTTGCCAAGTTGTTAGAAGGTATAGGCTACATTCAGTAAACCCCATAAAAGCATGGTTGCTGAATTCTCTGAAATGCAGCCTGAACGTGTCCTTAGTATCCCATGCTGTTTAAGCTGGAAGCAGTGGACAAAGGAATGGGAAGTGGAGAAGAAACTTACAATTTAGTTACAAAGACAAAGGTCATGGCACACAGTGAGGATGTTTCAAAAAACTAGAATTGGTGCCGTTCTAGAATTGGTGTGTGTTCTTTTGAGTGAGAATTTCTCAGGAGGCATTTCAGCTACATGCTTCCACATCATGAACTTTTTGACATGGGTGACACAGAGTGTCCAGGCTAAGAAACCTGCGCTTTGAAACGTGTTTGAAACAAGGGACAGAGGGGGAAATGGGCTCCAAAAATAAGATTGACCCAAAGTTTGTAGCGACTAATTTATTACACAAAGTTTTGAAGGAAAGATATTTTGAAACTAGAATTATATAGAAAACTTTAAGAATCATTGCGTTTTAAGCTGCCGTGATGCTCTGTGGAGGTCAGAGGACACCCTGGTGCGGGAGGTGCTTCCCTCAGTGTGGGAGGAAATTAAGCACAGTTTAACCTCCTCAGTCACTTTGCCGCTTGAGAACTGCATATAACATTTTAAGCGTATTCAGATTTCAGAACATTAACACAGCTTCCATACCTGAGATACATAGTAAAGTTTGACTCTGGACAAGAGAGGGGTGCTGTTCTTCCTGGAGGAGACTCTAGAAATCACGGCTGTAGAGAGGCCTCCCCCCCCCCCCGGAAGTCTCAGGACTCTCAGCACCGGGCAGTTTATGTCTAATTTTTTTTTAAGATTTATTTATTGGTTATATAAAACATGTTTTTCCTGCACACCAGAAGAGGGTATCAGATCTCATTACAGATGGTTGTGAGCCACCATGTGGTTGCCGGGAATTGAACTCAGGACCTCTGGAAAAGCAGCCAGTGCTCTTAACCTCTGAGCCATCTCTCCAGCCCCCGTTTATGTCTAATTTTAATTTTTTTCGTTTGCCTGTTTTTGGGGGGAGAGTTTGAGAAGTCTCGAGTTCTCTTAGGAAAACACTCTGTCTCACATACAGGAAGTTGCAATCGGCAGAGGATGAGTGAGGACAAAGGTTCTTTCCATTTCTGGAAGTGGAGATTGTCGCGATGGAACATCTAGATTTCCTTTTTTCTTTCATTGAAAATGGATTTTTAAAAACATACATATTCTGATTACCATTTCCTTTACCCCTACTCCTCCCAGTTCCTCCCCACCTCCCCTTCCCATCTGGATCCGCGCCCTTTCTGGTTCTCCTTAGCAAAACAGGCTTCTAAGGAATAATAATAGAACAAGATACAAAGAACAGACAAATCAGAATGTGAGTAAAGAACCAGACAAAAGGAGCCAAAGGGAAAACACAAGAAACCATAGGTGCAGGCTCACAGGCTTGCACACTCAGGGATCCCATAAACCCAAACCACAAGCCACAGTCTGTACTCAAAGGACCTGTAGGGTAGGAAGAAGTACATATTGTAGGAAGCGTCTACTGTAGGTTTCCAAACAACCCTTCAAATGGCCCTTAGTTTTTGCTGTCCTTCCCCATATTCTGTCCCTTGCCCCCTCTTTCCTCCCTCTCCCTTCCCTCTTCCTGTTTGATCCCCCACTCCAGTCCACCCCCCCCCATCTATAACTATTCTAATTCCCTTCCTAGGATGATCCATCCTCCCGCCTAGTCCCTTACTCTCTACCTAATCTCTATGGCTACACAGGTTCTACCTTGTTTATCAGTTAACAGCTAATATCTGTATATAAATGAACACATACCATATTTGTCTTTCTGGGTCTGAGTTACATCACTCACGATGATTTTTTTTTCTGGCTGCATCCATTTCCATTATATAAGTGTGAATTTCATTTTATAATGGCTGAGTAATATTTCATTGTATAAATTACTGAATTTTCTTTATCCATTCATCCATTAGTGGACATCTAGATTGTTTTCAATTTTAGGAATAGAGAAGCAATGAACGCGGTTGAGTAAGTGTCCCTGACATAGGATGGAGCTTCTTTGGGGTATATACATACCCAAGAGTGGTATAGCTGGGTCTTGAGGTAAATCAGTTCCTATCTTTCTGAGGAACCACCACACTGATTTCCATAGCGGCTGTACAAATGTGCACTCCCACCAGCAATGGATGTGTGTTCTGCCTTCTAAACCCTTACCAGTATGAACTGTCTTTTGTTTCTTGGCCATTCTGATTGGTGTAAGATGAAATCTCAAAGTGGTTTTGAATTTCCATTTCCCTGATGGCTAAGGACGTTGAGCATTTCTTTAAGTGGTTCTCAAACATTTGCATCTCCTCTGTGGAGAACTCTGTTTTCATCTATACCCCCATTCTAATTGGGTTTTTGTTTTCTTGATGTCCAAGGTTTTTTTTTTTAAACTTTTCATATATTTTGGTTATTAACCATCTATTAGATGTGTCCTTGTTAAAAATCTTTCCCCGTTTCGCCGGCTGCTGCTTTGTCTGGATGATGGTGTCCTTTGCCTTACAGGAGCGTCTCAGTTTCTCTTCATTGCTGGCCTTGGGCCTGTTCTATCAATATTCTGCTCAGAATGTTGTCTCCTGTGCCAGTACATTCACGGCTGTCCCCCACTTTCTCGTCTAGCAGGTTCAAGTATCTGGTTTTGTGTTGAGGTCTTTGATCCATTTGCGGTTGGGTTTGTACATGGTGATAAGTATGGATCTATTTTCATTCCTCTACAATACAGCAATTCAGTTTGAGCAGCGTCATTTCTTGAGGATACTGTTTTTTTTTTCCAGTGTATTTCTGGCTTTATTTTTTTTTAAAAAAAATCAGGTGTCCATAGGAATATGAACTTATTTCTGTGTTTTCAATTCTACTTCAGTGATCAATGTATCTGTGTTTGTGCCAATAAAATAAAAGTAAATTTTAAAACATGCTGTTTTTATTACTATGGCTTTGTATTACAGTTTGGGGTTGGGGACGGTGACACCTCCAGCAGTTCAGTTCTTTATTATTTGGGACTGTGTAGCTACCCTTTGTGTGTGCGTGTGTGTGTGTGTGTGTTTTCATATGAAGCTGAAAACTGTCCTCTCAAGTTGTTTGTAAGAATTATGTTGGAATTTTGATGGAGATTGCATTGAATCTGTAGATTGCTTTTGGTATGATGGTCACTTTTACTGTATTAATTCTACTAACCTGTAAGCATGGGAGACTTTCCCACCTGCTGAGATCTTCAGTTTTTTCTTCAATATCTTAAAGTCTTTATCATACAAATCTTTCATTTGCTTGGTTTGAATTACCTTAAGATAGATTTTTTTGAGGCCATTGTGAAAGGTGTTTCTCTGTTTCCTTTTCTCAGTCCTCTTGTTGTTTATGTATAGGAAGCCTACTGATTTTTGTACCCTGCTACTTTGCTGAAAGTGTTTCTCAGCTGTGGGAGTTTCCTGGTGAACTTTTTGGGTCACTCATGTATACTGTCATCTTCTGCAGATAAAGATACTTCGCCTTCTTCCCTTCCAATTTGTGTCCCCTTGATCTCCTTTAGTTGTCTTATGGCTCTAGCTAAGACCTCAAGTACTACCATATTGAATAGGTATGGAGAGAGCGGACAGCCTTGTCTTCCTGATTTCAGTGGAATTGCTGAAGTTGACGCTGGCTACGAGCTTGCTGTGAGCATAGTAGTAACGAAGACGTTTTGTGTCCCTGCTCTCCAGGACTTTTATCGTGAAGGGGTGTTAGGGGGCTGTCAAAAACCTTTTCTGCATCTAATCAGGTGATCATGTGGTTTTTGTCTTTCAGTTTGTTTTTATTGTGGATCCCATTTATTAATTTTCTATATTGAACCATTCCTACATCTCTGGAATGAAGCCTACTTGATCGTGATGGTTGACTTATTTTTTAAATGTGTTTTTAGATTCTGTTTCCAAGTATTGAGATTTTTTTTACATCTATGTTCATGGAGGAGATTGTTCTGTAATTCTCTTTGTTGCGTCTTTGTATGACTTAGGTATCAGTAATTGTGGCCTGATAAAAATAATTGGGCAATGTTTCTTCTGCCTCTGTTTTATGAAATAATTTGAGGAGCATTGGCGTTAACTCTTCTTTGAATGTCTGATAGAATTCTGCATTAAAACCATCTGATCCTGAGGCTTTTTTTCTATGGAGGGCAGTTGGAGACTTAATGACTGCTTCTATTTTCCTATGGGTTATAGGTCTGTTTAAATTGCGTATCTGATATTGATTTAACTTTGATAGGTGATGTATATTGAAAAAATTATCCACTTCTTTTAGATTTTCCTACTTGGTGGCATTCAGGTTTTTCTAAGCATGTCCTTACGATTCTTTGAATTTCCTTGGCGTCTGTGTTCTGTCTCCCTTTTCATCTCTAATTTTGTTAATTGGATTTTCCCTTACCACCTTTTAGTTAATTTGGCTAAGAGGTTTTCAGTCTTAGTGATTTTCTCAAAGAGCCAACTTTTTGTTTCATTGATTCTTTCTATAGTTTGTTTGTTTCTAGTTTATTGATTTCAACTTTGAGTTTGGTTACTTCTTGCTATCTACTCCTTCTGGGTGAGCTTGTTTGTTTTTGTTCTAGAACTTTCAGGTGTGCTTTGAGTCTCTGGTATGAGATCTCTCCCTTTCTTTTGCTAATGTGGGTGCTTAGTGCTGTAAACCTACCTCTTAGAACCACTTTTGTTGTTTGGGTGTATTGGGTTTTCATTTTCATCCAATTCTAGAAAGTTTTTAATTTCTTTCTTAATTTTTGCCTTGACCCATTTCTCTTTCAGTAGAGTTGTTTTGTTTCCATGGGTTTTTAAGCTTTCTATTGTTAGTATCCGACTTTAATCTCTAGCCTGACAGGATACAGGGAGTTTTTTCAGTGTTCTTGTATTTGTTGAGAGGGTGTGTGTGTGTGTGTGTGTGTGTGTGTGTGTGTGTGTGTGTTCACGTACATGGTCAGTTTTGGAGAAGGTTCCAGGAGGTGCTGAGAAGAAAGTATACTCTTTTGTGTGGATGAAATGTTCTGTAAATATGGTAGGTCTATTTGGTTTATCGCACCAGTTAGCTCCAGCTTTCTCTGTTTAGATTTTGTCTGGATGACCTGCCTAGGGCGGAGAGTGTGGTGTTGAAGTCTCCCACTATCACCTGTGACAGTCACTGTGTGATTTTAGCCATGGTCGTGTTTCCTTTATGAACACGGGTGCCCTTGCGTTTGGTGTATACATGTTAAGAATTCAATCTACTCTTGGCGTCTTTTCTCTTCGAGGAGCATGTAGTGTCCTTTCTTACCTCTTCTGATCAGTTTATTTTGTCAGATAGTAAAATGGCTACACTAGTTTGTTTCTTGGGTCTGTTTGCTATGAACATTTTTCCATCCTTTCATTCTGAGGTAGTGTCTTTCCTTGATGTTAAGGTTTTGTTTCTTGGATACATCGGAAGGATAGATGCTGTTTTTGAGTCCAGTCTGTTAGTCTGTCTTTTCTCGAGGAATTGGGACCTGTGATGGTGAGTTACCAGTGTGCAGTGTCTAGTGATTTCTGTTACTTTGTCGATTTCTTTCCTCTTTCTTTGACTTTCTTTGACTGGTCTGAGATTATCGGCTCCTTGTGTTTTCTTGGGTGTGGTTAGCCTCTTCAGGTTGAAGTTTTCTTCCTAGTGTCTTGTATGGGGCTAGATTTATAGATAAATGGTGCTTCAGTTTGGTTTTATCTTGGACTATTTTTCTTTCTCCATCTATTGTGATTGAAAGTTTTGCTGGGTATAGTTGGAATGTGTGGTCTCTTAGAGTCTGTAGAACATCCGCCCAGGGCCTCCTGGCTTTTAGAGTCACCACTGAGAGGCCAGGTTTCACTCTAGGAGGCCTGCCCGCTTGTGCTGCTTGATCTTTTTCCCATAGCCTTAAACATTCTTTCTTTGTTCAGTACGTTTAGTGTTTTGATTATTGTGTGCCAAGAGGAAGGATTTTCTGGCCCAGCCTATTTGATGTTCTATATGCTTCTTGTATCTTGATATGTTGGGGGAAATTTTCTTCTATGATTTTGTTGAAAATATTTTCTTATTTGTCTGACCTTATGCATCTTATGTTTCTTCCCCCTCCTTGATTTCTGTTATCCTTAGTTTTGTCTTTCCATAGTTTCCCAAATTTCCTAGATGGTTTTGTGCCAAGAGTTTTTAAAATTTAGCAGTTTCTTTGACTGAAGAATCCTTGTCTTCTATCTTGTCTGAGATTTTTCTCTTGTTTTTGTTGGTGAGGCTTGCTGCTCAGTTTCCTCTTCAAATTCTTCAATTTTTCATTCCCAGTTTTCCCTCCATTTGTTTTTTTTCTTTATTGATCCTATTTCCACTTGCAAGTCTTGGGCAGCTTTCTTCATTTCGTACCACTGTCTGCTTGTGTTTTCATCGACTACTTCAAGGGATTTATTCATTTCCTCTTTAAGGATTGCTAGCATTTTCATAAAGGGCCTTTTGAAGTCTGTGTCTGCTGCTTCAACTCTACATCATTGCTCGGGACCTACTGTGAGTTGCTGGATGCTAGTGAAGGCATGTTGTCCAGTGTTCTACCCTGGAGTTTAGGCATCTGGGTTTGGGAAGATTGTAATTTTGGATGTTGATATCTAGTCGTGTCTTTGTTGGATGTGTACTCCGTTCCTTGGTTTCTGTTGCTCTCTTTGGATCTTAGGAGAGAGTGTGGTGGGATTTGTGGCCTGGTAGGGAGTGAGTGCTTCTGAGTTAGGAGGTTCCAGTTAGAATGTGTTTCCCAGGATTTGGAGTTGATTCTGAGGGATGGCTATGGAGGATGGGCTGAGGGTGCCAGCAGGAGGGTGGAGAGCAGGGGGTGCCATCAGGATCTGCTAATTCTCCTGGGATCTGGGGTAGAAACGGGGAGAGGCTACAGTTGGTGGTCTGCTGCAGAGCTGGGGATGAAACTGGGGGACTGGGTTTAGAGGAGACAAGAAAGAAGGAAGATAAGAATATTGCCAAGCTGCTTGGCTGGCTGTGGCGAGGCTGCCTGCTATGGCTGGCTGGTTCCCAGAGAATTCTTGTAAGAGTTGGCAGTTGAGACAAAGGGATAGGGTGGTGGTGGTGAGGGAGCCCATAGATCTGTGTGATCTGCTGGAAATGTGGACAGAGAGGAAGGGAGGCTGTAGCAGGTGGTCTGTTACAGAGCCAGGGATGAGACTGGGGGACCGGGATGGGGTGAAGGTTGTCATCCTGTTTCCATGGTCAACATGGCTGGTGGGTTCCCAGGGAATCTCTTTGAGAGTGAGCCTAGGAGAGATGACCGGGGCAGGGCCAGCTCCCATCTTCAGTGAGAAGACAGCCAGCAAGGGGAGGGAACTGTATAGAGCTTGTGGGAAAATCACCTGCTAGCCAGATTGAGGGGAACATACGAGACATTTTCATTTCAAATTCCCAGTGTGGGGAGGCTGTGATGAGGGAACTTACAGGAGGGTGTCCATGAACCTGCAGAAAATATCTAGACATTGAGCCAGTCACTAAATGTCACCATTGCAGAGGCTAGGCTAGCATTCCGACCGCCAGAAAACAAAGTACACTTTTCCCAGTGTCAGAATGGCGCAGGGTGATGGGGAACCGTATGTAAAGTGGAAAGTACGAATTTTTACAGCGAAAATGTAGTTTGTTGAAACAATCTGACCATGATTTAAATTCAGAGTTCTCCTCTGCCTGAGTTCAGCCATTAAAGTGGAGCGATTGTGTTCTGGTGCTGCCCTCTGGTGGTCACTGGTCTTCACAGCGTCCTTTGGTCTGGCATGCTGTCCCAAGGAGGAACTTCGTTTCTTCACGGGAGTGTCCTGCCTTGCCTGTCACCTCGTGATAACCCCGAGGTCCCGCAGGTCCCCCTGATGCCCCGCTCTCAGGCTCTTCTCTGACTACTGTAGTATCGCAGGTGCCTGGCTGGGGTAGTGTTTTGTGTATCTGTGTGGATACCAGAGGAATTTCCAGGAGCACCCGAGCAAGAGCTTGCTTTTTGTTGTTGTTGTTGTATGTTTAAGGTGACCTGAATCTGGACTTGCTCTGCGGCAGTAAAAGTCATAATTTGATTGTAAGCTCTACGACTTTTGCCAGTCATTGTGTAGCCTCCACTGGAGTTAAGATTTAAACATGGCGGAGGGAACCTAATGCTTCTCTCCTTATTAACAATCCAATCTTTAAAAGCAAAACCAAGATGATGATAATAGGCCAGGGAGATGGGTCAGTAGGTAAAGCGCTTGGTGGGTAAGTCTAGCACCCCAAGTTCAGTCCCCAGAATTCACAGAAGAAGCCAAAAGTGGTGGGTGTATATGTAATCCTCAAACTCCTATGGCAAGATGAAAGGCAGAGGCAGGAAAGCCAGTCAGCAGGAAGGATAAAGCCAGTCGGTGGGGAGATTATGGACAGTGGCAGAAACAAGACCCTTCCTCAGTGGCTCCACAGGGCTGTGCTTGAACCAACATGTGTACATGTTGTGGCATACCTATGCGTGTGCACTCACACAAGAAGAGTAAATAAAGGAAATACAGAGTTTTTTAAACAGTTTTTTATTTGAGATAGTATTCCTATACCATAAAATTTACCTAATTAAAATGCAGAGTTCTTAGGTGGGCATAGTGGCATATGCCTGTAACCCAGCAGTCAGGGGATGGAAGCAGGAGGATCGTGAATTTGAGGCCAGTCTGGACTACACAGTGCATTTGGGATCATAGTTGCTGTCATTTTTAGAGCTACCGACACATGACATGTGTGCTTTCAAAGCATTGCGTATGCTAGGCAGTGGGTCACCAAAGACCATACCCTGACTCTGCGGTAATCTTTAAGTGACAGAGGAAGGCGAAGCTGTGATGACCGGATGTGGACAAGTGACTGGCAAGGCCTTCCGTGGAGGGAGGAGGCGGCCGCAGAGGTCCTAAGGAAGCTCCTCCGATGCTGCTTTCATTGCTTCGCAAAGGAAACCCCATTCGTTAGCAGTCTTCCTGTCTCTCTCCAGACCTTTAGAAACATTATCTTCCCATCTCTCTGCTTGGTTACTGCAGGCATAGTGGAACATATCAGGACTTCCTAATTTTAACAGCTGAATAATACTGTTTCTCCATTCATTAGAGGACGGACATGGAGCTGAAACCTAGTTATAAGTATTACTAAGAGTATTTATTAATGTTGTTATAAATAACACGTATTATAAATTACTGCTATTAAGAGAAGGAATGAGGGTGACAAATCAGGTATAAGAAATTAAAGTAGCAATCATACAAAGTCTGAGTCAGTGCACAAGGAGAAAAGCTAACACCAAATAAAAAGCAAGGTGGAAAATTAGTGCGATTAGAAAGTCTGTAGTTTTCCCATACTCTGGACAACACTGAGTTATATAAATAAAAACTATAAATAAACAATGCTGGTAATTTCTTCATTTTTTTATTTTACATGTATGGATGTTTTGCTTGCATGTATGTCTGCGCAGTACATGTATACAGGGCCCTTGGAGGCACCAACAGCTGCCATGTGGGCGCTGGGAATCAAACCCAGGACCTCTGGAAGAGCAGTCAGTGCTATTAACTGCTGAGCCATCTCCATAGCCCCAGTGACCAATTTCTTCCTTAAAAAAAAAAAAACGAGGGTAGTGGATGTAAAGCGCTTGGCTTGTGTGTGCGAAGACCAAGTTCAGATCGCTAACCGACACATGAACCCAGGAACGGTGTTGTGCACCGGTAATCCCGGCACTGGGGAAGCAGAGGCAGGCAGGGGAGTCCTTGGAGCCCCCTGGCCTGGCCAGACCATTTCCAGGTTCAGTGAGGAATCCTCTCTAAAAAGATGACATGGAGATTGATTGAGGATGGTCGCCAGGGTTGACCTCAGGCTCTTTCCCAGCCTCACGCAGACTTTTCTATGTTTACCCGTGTGTGTGTGTGTGTGTGTGTGTGTGTGTGTGTGTGTGTGTGCGTGCGTGCGCACACACACACACACACATGTGCAAACTGAGACTCATATGTAGTTTTTCCAAACATACTGTACACCTTGAGGCAGAGTCCTTTTCCCCCTCATTGTTGCCCACACCCCATCTTGTGGCTGCATTAGCCCTGAACTCAGCTTCAAGGGAACAGGACATGAGGTGACAAGGGTGGTCACCTCCCTTCTTCATCAACAGTTTGTGAAAATTCTCCTAAGCATAGAGATGCACGTTGGCCCAGCAGTACCCACAGAAATACTGCAGGCAGGTGACGTTGGCATAGAAGTGGGCAGATTTTCGGCTACATAGAGATATGTTTTCTTTTTCATTTATTTTTAAAGATTTGTTTTTATTTTATGCCTATTGGTGTCTCACATGTATGTGTGTCAGTGTGAGGGTGTCAGATCCCCTGGAACTTTATTACAGATAGTTGTGAGCTGCCTTGTGGGTGCTGAGAATTGAACCTGGGTCCTCCATAAGAGCCGTAAGAACCTTTAACCATTGAGCAATCTTTTCAGGCTTGTTTTCCCTGACTTTTGAATTCCATATGTCATATAATGTGTACATGTTTGTCTCTCATGTCAAATTTTGTGACATTTACCTACATAGTTATATATGCTAGAGTTTATTCATTTTAAATACTACATAAAATTTCAGTATATAAACATATTTCACAGTTTATTCAATTTGGAGATACTCTGAGTAGTCACTGTCAGCTTTCTAGTCACGTGTCCTGATGTAAACATACACCAATGTCTATATCTGTGCTGACTAGAGTTCTGTCAACTTGGCACAAGCTACAGTCATCTGAGAGGAGGGAGCCTCAACCAAGAAAATGCCTGTATAAGATCCTGCTGTAGGCAAGCCCGTAGGGTATTTTCTTATTTAGTGATTGGTGGGGAAAGGCCCAGTATAGATGGTGCTAACCCTGGGCTGGTAACCCTGGGTTCTGTAAGGAAGCAGGCTGAGCAAACCACAAGGAACAAGTCAGTAAGCAGCACTCCTCCATGGCCTCTGTGTTGGCTCCTGACTCCAGGTTGGGCTCCTGCCCTGACTTCTTCCAGCAGTGAACAGTGTGCATTGTGGAAGTGTAAGCCAAATAAGCCCTTTCCTTCCTAAGCTGTGGGTCGTGGTGTTTCCTCACAGGAACAGTAACCCTGATCAGGACCGATCTCAAGGTTGTTTTTATCTGTAGTCCCTGAAGGTTGTGCGTGTCCATCGTTGGCTTTGCCCTGAGCGCTGTCGTGGGGTTTCTGATGCTGTGATAAACACCATAACCAAAAGCAACTCGCAAAGAGTCTATTTCATCTCATACCTACAGGAAGAGTTCATCATTAAGTGACTTTCGGACAGGAACTCAAACAGGTAGCAACCTGGAGCCAGGAGCTGATGCGGAGTCCACAGAGGGGTGCTGCTTACTGGCTAGTTCCCCATGGGCTACTCAGCCTGCTTTCTATAGAAGCCAGTACCATTAATCCAGGGATAGCATCACCCACAATGGGCTGGGCCCTCCCCAGTTAATCACCAATTAAGGAAATGCCCTACAGGTTTGCCTACAATGGGATCTTCTACAGGCATTTTCTCAATGGAGGCTCCCTCCTCTCAGATGACTGTATCTTGTGCCAAGCAGACAGAAATCTAGCCAGCACCTGGGTCTTACTTAAGAGTTCTAGATGCAGGCGTTCCCAACTCCCTTCCTCCTCAGCATTCCCGGCAGACTTCTAGTGGACTTTGTTTATTCTGAGCAGTTCTTTCCTGGGTGTGTTTGAAGCATACACACGTTGGTTTATTTTATTAGATTGTGAACACTCTTCGGTCCTTTGCTTGTCTGTGTACCCCAACACATGAAATGCAGGGTACCTGAACTACAGTTATCGAGTTGAGTGAGTGGTGACAGCCACCACAGTTGACAATGTTTAGCAAACAAGCCCTCTTCCTTACGGTATCATCTAATAGAGGACAGTCAAGCCTTCGCTCTGACATGGGTCAGTGTTGGGAAGTGACTTTTGCTGAAGGGAGTCCATCACCAGGCTCAGAACTGAGCATGCTCCCCGGCAGGAGGCATTGCTGTGGATTCTCAGGCCTCTTGGAGATTTAAAGCCTTAACAGCAGAGGCTCCAGGGCGGAGTGTGGGGACCAGATATAAATAGCAGAACACAGTGGGGTAATGTGCCACTGCCAAGCTGCCACTAGGGGTGTTATAAAAAGAAAACCATCCCCAGGCCGCTCTCACTGTCAACAACACCCCATCCTGGAGGCACTGTCACCACAGCTGAGCGTGGGAAGCGGTGTGAGCCGGGGCATCATTTAAACTTCCTGCAAAGGCACAAACACCAGGTAAACGTTGGATTTATTTGCTGAAATGAAGACCAGGAAAACGCTGGCCCACAGCTGGCTTAGCGCATGCTTGCTGAGTTATAGTCCTTTTATTTTATTTTATTTTGAGAAAGTTTGACACAGAGTAGCAATTTAAGAGAACTACAGGTATTTTAATAGTGCTAGACCAAAGGACTGCTTTTGAAGAGAGACAGGAACCTGGGGCCAAGATGAGTTACAAAAAGAAAGGCTACCCTTCCGTCCCCTGTGCCATTCGTTTCCCCTTTCAGCATCTAGACTATGGTGACTGGTAAAATAGAGGGAAATAGAGGTTTTGTTTGAGTTACAGCAATGCCAGCATTGTTGAAGCATATGTATATAAGAGACTGGAGGCCTTTATCACTTAATTGAGTTAGTTAACGGCTCTGGATAGCTTCGGCCCATGAGGGTTCTTGTCCTCCTGTCTACCCCTTATACTGCCACAAGTACTGGAATGGATACTGGGCGTTCAGCCAGCGGGCCGCTAGGATCTAGTCAGAATCACTGTCTTTCCTAACCCCAGAACACTGCACACTTGCTCAACCTTGGTTGTGAGGAGCTGGAGGAAGGAGGTCACCTCAGGTAGTCCGCTCTGTCCTGCTACTGACCTCACCCGTTCCCTCCGGCCTTGATGGGCATGCTCTAACTTGCCCAGCAGGTGGGAGAATGGAAGCCATGCATGGGGAAATTTCCTGACTGTTCTTAGAAACTGGGGGCTAGGGGAGCAGTTTGAGAGAATGGTGGTTTTAGTGTTGTTTCCTGTGCACGCTCAGGGGAGATTTAGAGACGGGAAGACTTGTGCCCAGAGGCGACTCTGGTTGGAAAGACCCTTCTAGAGTTGCAGAGGTGGAAGCACTGAAGCTCCCCAAGGCTTTATTCGACCTCTAGATAAAACCTAAAACCGAATGGCTCTTGCAGCCCCAGGAATGTCCTCAATAATCTTTCCTACTATCAGAATGACCGCCTGCAATGAAAATGTATACAGCGTGTTCTTTTGTTCGTTTCCCCTAAACCTCTCTGTTAACTGAGTTAAAATTTTCATTCTCATTTAGAAGAGAAAAATGAAGATGGGACATTTTGAAATGGTCACCACCCTGCTGGCAGCCGTGACTCTAATGGACATCTTCCAGGTAATGCTGGGAATGTGCTCACTGGGATGGGAGCCTGTAACATTGCCTGAGGAATCTCTGTGCACTGAGAGAAGCCACGAGGCAAATTAGCTTGTGAGTAGCTTTTCCTTCATTTTGCAGGTGATACATACATACGTTAAGTGTAGAAAGTTAAAAAGTTAAAATGAAACCAAGAGAACAGAAAAATTTAACCATAAGCTCCCCCATTCATAGGGAGAGACTCATAGGGGATAGTGTACGTAGCCTACACGGCTCCTGTCTCTGTGTGTATAATTTGTTTAAAAAGTAGATTAATAGTGTACATCATACTTTAACCATGTCAATAAATATTCTGGAAATATTGTGTGCTCCAGATAACGCCACAGTGTTTGATTCCATGTTTGCAATTAAACTACATAACGACTGTTTCCTTGTCGTCGCCTTACTGATAGAAATCTTCTGATTTTATTTGCCAATCAATGTTTAAAAGCTAATATACTTTATGGATGTATTGTATGAGACAGGCATCTCACTTGCCTTCTTTAAGATACCTTAAATTTAAAAACTGTATCAATTGTTAGAGCGTTGGCCCACTTTCTAGAGCATTGTTGCATGTTCTGCTGCCTGCACGTTCTGTTGCTTGCTCTTTAACTTGAGGCGTTGTGCTGGTTTGAAAGAAAATGGCCCCCAAATGGGATGGCACTATTAGGAGGTGTGGCCTTGTTGGAGTAGGTGTGGTTATGTTGGAAGAAGTATGTCACTGAAGGCAGGTTTAGAAGTCTCCTATACACTCAAGCCACACCCAGTGAGACAGTCTACTTCCTGTTGGCTGCACATCATCCTGCAGCAGCTCCTTCTCCAGCGCCATGTCTGCCTGCATGCTGCCATGATGATAGTGGACTAAACCTCTGAAACTTGGAAACTACCACCTCAGTTAAATGTTTTCCTTTATAAGAGGTGCCGTAGTCATGGTGTCTCTTCACAGCAACAGAAACCCTAACTAAGACAGAAGTTGGTACCAGAGACTAGGGTGTTTCTGTGATAGGCCTGTCCATGCTTTTGTCTGAAAGAGTATGACCCTCGGGACTGTGGAAACTAAGGAAGGCAGTTGAACACGGTAAGTGCTGCTTAACGGGCCATGGGCCATCCTAGTAAGAACCTGGAAGACCGTGGTGCTGAGTGTGGTTTGAACTGTGGGGAGCTGGCCCAAGAGGTTTCAGAGAGGAAGGATTTCAGCATGTTGCCTAGAGATTGTTCTTGTGGTATTTTGGTGAAAGATATGACTGCTCTTTGCCCTTTCCTGGTAAGTTTGCCTGAAGAGTTTTAGATTATTTCATTGGCAGAAGAAATCTCAAAGCAGCCTAGTATATGCTCTATTGTGTGGTTACTAGTGCTAACTCCAATGAGGATGTATAATGAAAAGGAGCAAGCTGAGCAAGGAAAAATATCTGAGAAGAAAAGGAGCACCAGGAAGTGGAATGGAGCTAAGTCCTGTGTCCAAGGAGATAAACAGATTTTAAAAAATGGATTAAAGGGAGTGGTGACTTCAGGGCAAGATCCCACCCAGCACCCAGTCAAGTTTCCAACTTGTGAAAAGGAGTTAAAGAAAGCTTAGTGCACACCTTTCATTCCAGCACTGGGAAGGCAGAGGCTGGTGAATCTCTGAGTCTGAGGCCAGCCTGGTCTACAGATCCAGTTTCAGGACAGCCAAGCTTAGGCAGTGAAGAGCAGAAAGCTGGTGAGGAGGTAATTGAATGAGGGGCCTGTGATCTAGCCCCAGCAAGCAGCAAGAACTTGGCAGCTTCAGCCATGTGGTTCTGGCTTTAGAGTCAAGGATAGAAGAAAGGCATTATGAAACCTTCCTCCTGGACTAAGAAAAGCTGCGAAGGCCAGGCATGTGTCAGGGGTGTCTTTGAATGGAAACCTAGAGAAGCCATTCCTTGAAGCTATGAAGTTGAAGCCTGGATTGTCTTGGAGAACCCAAGATATTAGAGATGCCAGATTCATGGGATACCTGCCAAGAAGAGCTGCTAACAGAAAGTGGAACCAGCCCCAAGAGGAAGAAGTGTGGTGTGGTGTGGTCAACAAAGCTGGAAGGAGTTGGAGATGTGAAGATTGTTTTGACATCAGACATGGAGACGCAGAATCTGGAGTTTACACAGCTGGTTTTGGTCTTGCTTTGGTCCAGTATCTCATCCCTGTGCTCCCTTCCCTGTGCTTTGGAATGGTAATGCATATCCTGTGTCATCGTATATTGGAAGTATGTGATCTGTTTTATTTCGATTTTATAGGGGTTTACAGTTAAAGAGATTGCATGAATCTCAGAAGAGATTTTGAATTTTAGACTTTTAAATAAGTTTGAAACTGTTATAGACTTTGGGAACTTTTGAAGTTGGATTGAATGCATTTTGTATTATATGACTACAAGCCTTTGGAGGTCAGGGCGTAGAACGTAGTGCTTTGAAAGAAAATGGCCTGCAAACGGAGTGGCACTGATGGGAGGTGTGGCCTTGTTGGAGGAGGAGTGGCCTTGTTGGAGTAGGTGTGGCCTTGTTGGAGTAGGTGTGATCTTGGGGAGAGTATGTCACGGTGGAGGTGGGTTTAGAGGCTTCATATATGCTCAAGCCATGCCCAATGAAGCAGTCTACTTCCTGTTGCCTGCATATCAACATGTAGCAGCTCCCTCTCCAGCGCCATGTCTGCCTGCACACCACAATGCTCCCCGCCATGATGATAATAGAATGAACCTCTGAAACTGCAAGCAAGCTCCTCAAATAAATTCCTTTATAAGAGTCTCTGTGGTCATGGTATCTCTTCACAGCAAGGGAAACCCTGACTAAGACAGACATATAATTGAGATTCCCTTAAAAATATTTTAAGCCACACCCTTTAGTGGTTTTCAGTGTCTCTGCGATGTGGTCCAGCAGTAACTGTGGGGTGGCATAGCTTGGCATCCCTCTCGAGAGAGGCACTTTGCTCCTGAGAAGTCAGTTCACTGCCCTCCTCCCCTGTTCTCAGGCAGTGGTGAGATTTATGGACACTTCAGCAGACTGGAAGCTTGTATCATATGGCTTTTGTGCTTGGTTTCTTTGGCTTAGCATACTATTTTCAAAGCCCATTCATGCCGTGTCATATAGTAGTATCTCATTCTTTTAATTTATGAACACTAATGTCATTCCATGGCTGGGTCATTTTGTTTATCAATCAGACATTTGAGTCATTCGACTTTATGCTGACTATGAATAGTATTGCCAGAAACATCTGTGTATGGGTTTCTGTATAAATGTTTCCAATTCTCTTATATAATTATTCTCTGGGGACTCATACAAGCACTGTTGCTAGCCTTATTTAGTATTTATGTGAATACCTAGTTTTACCTATGTAAGTGAACATGAATTAGCCAGGCTGTGCTATACTGCATGACAGAATTGCACATTATTGTGAACATACATTTCATGGGTATATATGTAGAGGAGGGTCTCTGGATTAGCATAGCTTCCTGTTTAACTCCTTGGAGTTCTGCAGAAGCACCTTCCCCACTGGAGGCACTCTACATCACTCCCTCCCGCCTGGATTAGGGCTCCAACCCAGTCACCTCCTGTTTGCTTCTCATTTTCTTGTTCTGCTCTTGGTTTGTTTGGTCATTATTTCCTTTCTAGTGGGCAGGGCGTGGTGCCTTGTGCGGCTTTAATTTGCCTTTCAAGTACTGGCTTGCAGCACATCACACTAATATCTTTTAATGTTTTCCCATTTAACTGGTTTCTCTTCTGAATCACCAAGGTCATTTCCACATATTTAAAATGAACTTTTGGTAGTTGAAGTTCCTCACCAGGAGCTTTGGTTTAGGTGGCTATGTCAGAGGAAGAAAACGTTATCAGTTCGCTCTCCTCGTCTTCCGTACCTGCTCCTTAGTGTCCATTCATTTGTCCTGATGGCATTTAGGAGCTTTGCCATCGCAAGGCACGCACTGTTCAGAACACACAATCAGCTCTGGTGTCTGGCCAGAAAGGCTTGCTGTCTAAAATTAGACATGTCAAGGCTGCCCTGAGGCCTCAGGAAAAGACAGGGACATATTGGATCAACCCTGATGTGGCGTGAGGAATGTGGGAGGCGGTCTCAGGTCTGATGTCTTATGTTTCGGTCTTCAAGATGCATCATGCTTTGGAATTCAGGTTGAACTCTGGTACACTCTGTGCTACAGAGCAAAGTGCATTTCTTAGCTGTGAAACCCAAGGGACTTGATCTCTGAAGCTCAAGAAACTGACCGACAGGGGCTGGAGAAATGTCTCAGCAGTTAAGAGCACTGACTGCTTTTCCAGAGGACCTGGGTTCAATTCCCAGCACCCACATGGCAGCTCACAATTGTCTGAAAATTCAGTTCCAGGGGATCTGACACCTTCACACCAATGTACATAAAATAAAAAAAATAAATAAATCATAAAAATTAAAAAAAAGAAGAAACTGACCGACAGGCCCAGGAGCATAGGCATCTCAGCGACGCCCAGCAGGAAGTGCTATGGCTAGGAACCGTGTCCAGAGCTGGCCCACTTAGTTGTCTCTTTGGAAAATGTTTTCTTTTGTTTAGCAAAATTAAACTCTTTTAGAGGTGTTACATACCTGTGGGCCTCATCATTTGAACATTAACGTTTTAGAAGCAACAGAACATTTTGGTTAAGAAGGTAGAACTCTGGGACCAGAGTGTCTGGGGTCAAATACCAATACCATGTCTCAGTATCTTAGTTTCCTTCTCTTTAAAGAAAAGGGTGGAAGGCAGGCTTGGGCTGGAGAGATGGTGGCCACAAGCACCTGCTGTGCTTCCAGAGAATCTGGGATGGGTTGCCAGCACCTGCGTAGCTCGTGAGCCACCTGTAACTCTAGTTACACCGCCTTCTGACCTCCTCGGGCACCAGGCACTCTGTGTGACTTCATGCACGCACACAAACACTAATGCTCATAAACTAAAAATAAACCTTTAAAATAAAAGAAAAGGGTGTTAGTGATAGTACCCGTCCCGAGGGTTCCTGTGAGTGTCACGTGAGGTAATTCATAGGGAGCATTTAGTACCAGCACACAGAAAGGGGATGCTTGTGAGGACGGGAGAGGAGACAGCCCTAGGGGTGCCTGAGACGGAATTGTCCACAAATGGCCATATGAACAGATGGTTCATTTTAATGGTTGTAGGCAGTAAGTTTATACGTTTGGTCTTTAGACATGGATGACGGGTCTTTGGGCATCCAAACAAGAGGATCAAGTAGGCAGTTGACAATCTTGGCCTTACAGCCTCGTCCCCTTCCAAGTGCCTGTAACTTTCTTTATCCCCCATGGGATTACAGGAGTGACTGGTGGAGTTCCTAAACCCGCGGTAGCCTGAGGCTCACCATTTTAAAGGGAAAGAGGTGGGATTTTGGAGAGGGTCTTGGGATTGCTGGGCTTTGGGTACCTGCTTTTACTTGGGGCTGAGAGTGCAAAGTCAGTCTAACCCACGTCCTAGGAATGAGCGAGTGTGCCCAGGGGCCACCGTGTCTTTTCTACCACGCGCGGTATTTTAAACATGACACTTCAAATTCTACAGAACAGTCTTGAATTTGTGAGAATAAAGGTAAGGACGTTGTTCAGCCTGGACTGCCACTGAGGTTTGTATACAGTAACTGTACAGCTGACAGACCACTATTCACCAAAATTAAGAGTATTGTGAAGAGCTGTGGGAACACCTGTCTTTTGGATCAGTCATCGTAGATTCTGTAGAAATCTTGGGAAATCATGGCTCTTCTCCCTTCTATAGCATTCTGGCAGTGGATAAGCCTGACTTTTCCTGCAGGGTAATGGGATACCATCCCCACACAGTGAAGCCCTGGAGTGAAAGCGTTCACTTGTCAAACCTTTGTTCTCATCGCCATAATATACATAAAACTAGTCCCCCACAACTTCCTTCCCTGACAGCACTCACTGATAAGAAAGGAGCCCCAAACAGGAGGCAGTGTGTCTGCTCTAACAGCAGGCTCAGGTGGAATCTACTGGGCTTCTGCTCTAACTTAACAAATTACTGATATTCTGTACTTACCCTTCATCTTGGTTTCAGTTAACCTAAGACCATAGCCCAGGAAATTAACTGTTTATACAGGGGGGGAAAAGCCTGAGTCACTAAAACTACCTTTAGAGAGAAAAATCCTCACTTGGGCACCTTGCTGGAGTCCAAAGCAAAGTCCCCCAAAAGAGATTCCTTCCCTTTAACTCAACCAGTCAGATGCTAAGGCAAGTGAAGCCCCTAGGACACTGTGGCTACCAACACTGTTCACGCCCCCTCTGAGGTGTGATCCTACTGTGCATGTTAGCCTGTGTAACTGCTGACTTGTCTGTATACCTATATAGACTGAAAGTTGTGTGGAGAACGGTCCTTTTCTCCCATTCTCCCTTCCTTCCCCCAAGGAATAAAGAAACACGCCGGAGGAACCTGTTCGAGTCAGCTTGTTCTCCCCTCAGAGCCTTTCTCCAGCCAGTTTTCGCCTGCCATAGTGAATCTTTGTGAACCCTGAGAGAGTTAGTGGGCTTAACCCCCAAATAAATCTCATAGAGGTTTTGAGTCTCTTGTGCACCGCAGCTCAGGTGAATGAGTTGCAGGCAGAATTCCTACCCCACCCCCCGCCACTGCCGTTTCCTCTCTCATGTGAACGTGTCAGAGTCGAGAGAAATACCCACAGCAGTGGGACATACTCCACAGGGAAAAGGGGATAAGAGAGTGGGCATGGTGCCTGGAGAAATAATTATATCAAATAAAAATTTGATTTCAAGAGTGTTCCTTTCCTTTTGCTTTGAAGGTGAAGGCGGAAGTGTTAGACATGGCGGAGAATTCATTTGACGATGAATACCTGAAGTGCAGCACCAGGATGGAAATTAAGTATGTTCCTCTGCTGCTCACTGAGGAGAGGGCAAGCCATGCACTCTTGGAGACTGTGTGGGGCAACGCAGAGACCCTGTGGAAATCTCGGAAGTCTCAGATCTCGCTCCCCACGAACTTCAAGGATCCCCATGGAATAGCCCTGACGGCATTCGTGACAGAGGCTCAAGCACAGACTCCCTTTTACCACAGGTTCAACAGCGCTGTGATGTTGAGCGGCGAGTCCCGAAGACATTACATCTATGACTTTCCCTTCAAGGCTTTTCATTTTTACCTGGTAAGAGCCCTGCAGATGCTGAGAAGACCTTGTGAAGACAGCTACAAAGAGGTGGTGTACCTCACACGCCCAGACATTTCCATACTCGAAGAGCAAACCCAAGCCCGGCTGGGCAACTTCACACTGGCATATTCAGTCAAGCCCCCGACAGCTGGCAACGAACCATTGCTAACCATCTACACCTGCTTTGGCGTTGACGTGGGAAGATTTTTTGAGAAAGAAAGAGTAGGAGTTGTTTTAATACCTCTGAGTGAGGTTTTTCAAGTGTCGTGGGAAGGAACCAACAATAACCTTCTTCTCCAGAGCATGAACAAGACCTGCAGCTACTACGAGTGTGCGTTCCTCGGGGGTAAGTGTCTCAGTCATGATCTGGGTTTTCCTGAGAGGAAAGGAGTGGGGTGCAGGCCCCAAGAAGTGTATGGGAGGGGAGAAGTGGGGTGCAGGCCCAGACAGGTGTCTGGGAGAAAAGAGTGGGGTACAGGCCCAAGAGAGCAATGTGTGCTTGCAAGGAGAGATGACACCAACTGTTTTCAGTATCACACTCTCGGACCATGCCTTATCCACAGCTCAGGTGCTGTCTAATACACGTACTTCACTACTAAAATTAAAGAACGAAGCAGTACAAAGGTGAAGGAAAGCCCATTTGGCCCTGCAGGTTTGGCAATGGTCAGAAACAGTTTTGGTTGTCACAACTCAGAAAGAGGTGGGGTTGCTGTTGGCCAGGAATGGCCAAACAATTCTTTGGACCCTGCCAAAACAAAGAATTATCTCGTCTAAAATGTCAGCAGTACTGGTGTTGAGAAATCCCATTACAAGTCATGCAGTAAAAACATCCCACCCCGCTTCCAGGCCTCTCTGGTATCCATTCTAAATCATGCTAGCTATTTTTTTTCCAGGTCTACACCATCATGTTTGTAAATGAATAGCATGCTTTTATTATTTCTGGATTTAAATGTTTTTAGATGTGGTCTAAATATTTCCAGTAGAGTATTTGGCTTTCTTGCACCATGTATCATTTAAGACTTTTTTTTTTAATTTCTGGGCCAATGATGCAGGCTTGTAATCCCAGCTACTCAGAAGGCTGAGGCGGAAGGGTCGGGCTCAAGGCCTACAGAGAGTACAGAGTGCATTCAAGGCCAGGCTGGGCTACTTAGTGAGACCCTGTCTCAGACAGCAATAGGTTAGTGGTAGAGTACTCAACTTGCTTGCACAAGACCCCGGTTGCGGTTCCCAAGGATTCTAAAAATTCATCTTTCTGTCAGCTTTAGCAGAAAACCTAATAGTTTTCACTGGCTACGACCAGGCTTTCAGGGACCATGGCTCCTCTATGTCATTAGTAACTCAGGCTATCTTTCTGTGCCACTGGTTTGGGAGTTCACATTTGCGTTGTAATTTGTGTGCAGGCATCGGTTTGTATCCAAGACAGAAACAGAAGGGGGACTGTCAGCCAGAGTTCTACCTGTGTCTCAGGAACAGAATGGGGACTGTCAGCCAGAGTTCTACCTGTGTCTCAGGAACAGAGTGGGGACTGTCAGCCAGAGTTCTACCTGTGTCTCAGAACAGAAGGGGGACTGTCAGCCAGAGCTCTACCTGTGTCTCAGGAACAGAGTGGGGACTGTCAGCCAGAGTTCTACCTGTGTCTCAGAACAGAAGGGGGGCTGTCAGCCAGAGCTCTACCTGTGTCTCAGGAACGTGAGAGCTATACCAACCAACCACTGGCCACTTCACTACAGAAAGGAGGAAATCACTTCTGCCACCTCTGTAATGCAGGAAGAAAGGAGATTAGAAATGACCTAGGATGCTGGTGCACATCTGTGATCCCAGCAGGCAGGAAAAGGATGAGGATCTTGGGTTTGGGTCTAGCCTGGGATATTCAGAGATCGTTCCTCCAAAAGAAAAAAGCCAGAGTTATTAGGTCAGTAACCACAAAGGGTCCAATGACTACTGTCTCCTTCTGCAATAGTCTGGTGACTCCACCATCATCTGTGCGCTCTTGCTCCAGTAGATTGGTGGGGTTTTCTGTTGTTACTGGTTTTGTCCCCCCCCCCACCATAATACTTCCTTTGCTGGGGTGATTTATGACTTCATTTTAAAAATTGTATTATTAATTCATCCCAGATCCTTTGGTAGAAATAGCAATCACTCCTGTACATCCATCTTCCCACCCCTGGACATACAATCTCTCCATATATTCAGCCTCCCCCACCGCCGCCCCCTGGACGTACCCACCCGGATTCCCATGTCCTGCTCTGGGCTGTGCTCCTAGGCTCACTGAAGGTCCTGCAGTCTCTTCACACCACCAGCCTGAGTTGTACTTCTCCCCACACAGCCCTGTTCACGATTTTCACATCTTCCCTATGTTACTCCTTCGTTTGGGGAGAGGCCAAGTGTTGACCACAGTTTTCTGAGAAATGGTACCTTGAGGCAAATTTCCTAAGACCATCTGTGTGATCTGCCTTTAAGCTCAGATAATAGTTTCTGTCACCTTCCATGTCCTTGCATGGCTCTAGGGACTTGGACCTGACTAGGAGGTGGGGAGGGAATGAAGACAAGACAGATAAGCAGGCAAGCAGGCAGACAGACATACACACACACACACACACACACACACACACACACACACACACACACAGAGAAATAGCTAGAATCGAGCGGTCTGGTTCGCAGTGAGAAACCCCAGCACTCTAGAAACTCAGCGTGTTATGTAGATCGAAGGGGGAACTGCACACAGCTGAACTGGCAGGTGGGGTTATTGCACACTGATAAATGAGGAGCTGGGGTTTATGGTGTACAGCTGGGCCAGGCCTGGGTCATCTCAGCTGGGGGGTCTCTGCCGGCCCTCCGGCTGTAAGCATCTGAGGGGACAAAGCTGTGCCAGTCACGGTCTGTACGCTAACACTCACACTTGGTCCTTGGGGAAGGCTTTGCCATCCCTTCCTGCTGAGGCTCCCGGCTCCTTGACAGGGCTGTGCAGAATCGCTCTGATTGTCCAGACTTTGGATGAGTCCTGGTGTGGGTTTTTTGATGTTTTTGTTCTTTGCTGTCACTGTTTTTATGCTGCTGAGGCCAGAGCATGCTAGGAAAGTCCGTTAGCACTGAGCTATGTGGATCCCAGCTGAAGAGCTGACGGCTTTATTCTGGAAGTCTTAGGTAGGGCATTCTCTTTATTTGCAGCATTCTGAAATGCTAGGGTTTTGTGCCTTGCTGTATGTGAATACAGGGTTTAAAAAACAACCCTACCATCCTCCCTGCGATGAGAATGACTGGATCTCTTTGTAGCTGTTTTTTGTAATGTGCTAAGGGCAGAAAGATGGCACTATACCCAACACTGCCTGTGGTAAACAAAGCCTTAGATGGCGAAGTACATGCCAGCAGGAGGATTAGGAAGGGACCTAAGTTCCTGGGGCAGAACGCCACGGTTTTCAACTTCCTCAAAGCGATGAAGCCTGTCCAGGTTCTCCTTGTAGAGCTGGAAGCAGCAGAACTCTGGGAAGGATCTGCCCTTCAGTGGTCTGTTCAGGAGTTACTACCGTGTCTCAGGTTGCACCCCTGCAACTAAGGAGGGTGGGGCTAAAGACCACTGAGAGGACTTCACCTGAGAAGACACTGACTTCCTCCTGCTGTGTGCACCACCTTGCATTCTCCTGCATACACAGTTAGCAAGGAGCTGGCCTTTGGGTCTGTGTGGCTACTAACCGAACCCAAACCCACTACTGCTGGGACTAGCAGTGAATGCTACAGTTGGCCTCAGACATAGGGAAGACTTTAGGCCTTTACTCTGTGTGCCCAGTGCACGGAGATAAATGGGTGGGTAGGACAATGCTGAGGAGAGAGATGCTCAGTCGGGATGCTGACGGAAGCCATGCTGAGGAGAGGGATGCTCAGTCGGGATGCCGCCGACTGAAGCCATGCAGCCCTTGCTGGGCCGAGGTTGCAGGTTTTCAGGAAGTGTTCTCAGGACCTTCCACTTCCCACCTGTACTTTCCTTGCTGTTGAGAGTAAATAGCTCCTTAATCACTCTAGGCACCTGTTACATCTGATGCCGACCATTTTTCTTGGGTAATGTTAACACAAGCAAACAGATTATATTAAAAAGCATCCATCCCCTTCGCCCTTTATCTATTGGCCATGGCCCCAAACCAGGACAGCCAGAGCCAGCTTATACTGGAGTTGCATCTTTTTCCTGATTCTCCTACATCACAGTGGCTTAAAATTGGCCACAGTTGAATTACTTGTTATTTCTCCCTATCTGTGCGGGAGATAGTTCCAAGACCCCCAGTGGGTGCCTGAAATCATGGGTAATCGCAAACCCTGCATGGACTGGGTATTTTTCTATACGTGTACACTCATGAGAAAGATCAGTTTATAAAGTAGGTACAGTAAGAGTTTAATAATAATAGAATAATTACAGCTGTATGCTATACTAGGCCTTCTGCAAATGCCATCTCTCTTGAAGGGCTGTTTGAGGCTTCAGCTGATCACTGGTGACTGAGACCATAGAAGGTTCGACACTGGGGAAAGAGGGAACACGGAAACGAGTAAGCTATAAACCCTCCTCCCCCCACTGAGTGTGTTTAACTTCTCTAGAACATCACAGTCAGAATCCCAGTCACGGCTGGATTGTAGAAATCATACCTATTTTGGTGCCCCGATGCATTCAGGCAAAGCCGTTTATGGAGGCCCTGGTTATATAAAAGCTCTGGACACCAACCATATTTAGCACTGGTATCAAGCTGGTGGCTGGGGTGGGCAGTGAAACCCACAGAGTCCGTGTTTGTGAGATGAGTTGTGATGCAACAAAAGAAAACGAAGGATGACCTTGTGGATTAATTCTGAACGAGCCAGGGGCTCAAGGCTCTCCTGGCACTGCATGAGCCTGTCTGTGTAGGAGGAGAATGAGGACAAGGGGAGGCCGCTTCCCAGTGTCAAAGGAGGCGCTTGTGGGGGCTCATCTGTACCATGATTGCAGAGCTCCCATCAAGTCAGCTACTGCTTTTGCCTGTTGGCAAGGCTGAGGGCAGGGTTTAGCCATAAACTAGCTCTTTGTTGCCATCTAGAGACAACCAATGGTAATGTACAGTCAGAACTTCCTTAGGTGTGGCTGAGTGGTAGAACACTTGCTAGCAAGCCAGAGGCCCTTGGGTACCAGCCACCCTCCAGCACCGTGTGTGTGTGTGTGTGTGTGTGTGTGTGTGTGTGTGTGTGTGTGTGTGTGTGTGTATGAAACATACAGACAAAAAGCTATGGTTCTGGATGGAAAAGGCAATGTTTCTGATAGGTATTGAAATTTACTAAACTTAGTGTGCTGCCATAGTCCTGTTACTGTTGAGAACTTACCTGTGATTTCTCGCATCAACACAGAGTGTGGATCTTAGAAAAACTGACTAGCCAAACAAACAAACAACCTAGTTCCATTTTTTAGGAAATAGAGAGTCTAATTCCTGGTTAGTCTTCCTGTCAACCCAAGGAAAGAGTAAAACCCTTCTCCTTCCTGAGAGAGACTGCAGCAGGGCAACCAGCTTAGATGTTTTTCTGGAAAATTTGGTAACGATGGAATGTCAGCTGTGTGAGCAGACTAAACGCCTCCTCCTTAAAAGTGACACTGTCAGATAACTGTAACTGGATTTGGGGGGCTGTGGGTCAGTTATGAACCCCTAAGAGAAAGCCCCAGCTGTAGGGTTCCTCGTGGCCCTGCAGTGCCAATGCAACAGGCCTACAGAAGAAGACTAACAAGCAGAGAAACAGACCATGCCATCCTGGAACCTAATCGCCTTAACTCTGGGCGAAGTGGCCTGGGAGCCAACCATGTTTCTGTTGTGGGGGGCGTGGTCTGGATAATGCTTTGCCTATTCTTGACTTGGGGGATCAGGATAACAAGTGTTCCCTAGTTGAAAATGGGCCTTGTTAAGCAAGAGGAGCCCTTAGACTCTGGTAGCTGGCATAAACCTATTTTTGAACTCACTGAGGCGTGTTGAGCCAGATCCTTGCTAAGCCCTCAAAAGGGGAAGAGGAGATGCATTTATTGGGCTGCCCAGACTTATTTCATACATACACACACACACACACACACACACACACACACACACACACACAAACAATGTTCAGCCTGCATGTATGTCTGTGGCCAGAAGAGGGCACTAGATCTCATTACAGATGGTTGTGAGCCACCATGTGCTTGCTGGGAATTGAACTCAGTTGAACTCAGGACCTCTGGAAGAACAGCCAATGCTCTTAACCTCTGAGCCATCTCTCCAGCCCCCAGACTTATTTCTTACACATCCACCTCAAGGCTGGGGACATAGGACATAGGCTTGCTTGTCATGCCTAAGGCTCTGTGTTCCTTCTGCCCTGAGAAAACACACAGTTCCACCCAGACCAGAGTGGTTATTAAGTGCATGTGCTTCACTATTTCTAACTGGATACATGTTAGCATTTCTGGGAGGATGGGTGTTTCTGTGGTGTTTGAAATGATCTGGGATTGGGCATTAGTTGGTGTAGTGAGGACAGGTGGGACATGACCCCTAGTGCACCATTGTGAGTTGACACCCGGCACAGTTGAGAAGAAACAAGCTCTGTGCACCAAGCCCGTCACCCACTGCGTTTGGAAATCACTGCCGTCCCCATCCAGGCAAAGCATCAGGGATGAGAACCGGAAGGAGCCGCATAGTTGGATGATGACTGCAAGGTGTCAGCTTGCCCTGGCGGCTCTGGCCAAGCAGGTCTGGAATCCACAGATCAGCTGGGAAGCGCTGGAGCTCAGAACATGAACTTACGCTGCTCTTCATAGGCAGAGTCCCCCTCTGGAAGCCCCAGCTCCCCCCTTAGCCTTTCTGCCGATTAAATCAGGCTGCCTGGATCGTTTTGGATAATTCCCATTACTTCCAGTTCACTGCATATAGACGTCAATCTCGTCTATAAAGAATAACTTCATAGCAGTACACAGATGAGTTTTCTTGACTAGCTGAGGACTGGCTGGGTCCTAGACAAACTGACTAAAAACTGACCTTCAGCCGGTGCCAGTCATCTCTTACCACACAACAGATGGCTCTTGAGACAGTGGAACCTTCCTGACGCCAGGACCCTTTAACACAGTTCCTCATGCTGTGGTGACCCCCCAACCAGAAAATTATTTTTGTTGCTACTACTATGAATCATAGCATAAATACCTGCTTTCTGATGGCCTTAGGTGACCCCCAGGTTGAGAACCGCAGCCTTCCTTGCAGTTGCTGGGGGTTGGCTGTCTGGGTGCAGCTTGCCCTGGCCCTTTGCGTCAGCTTCTCCTAGCACTTCCATCAGGTTTGGCTGGAAGAGAGCTGTCGCTCAGCTCATCGCATGGCTATGGGCGGGACACACACGTTCCTGAATCATCCAACCGAGGCACAGTTCCTACTCAGCCGCTGGGTGCAGGCCTTCCATGGTGCCTAGCCACAGGGGCCTCTCAGGTTCACAGCCCAGCAGTCAATCTGCAGAGAGCAAGAAGGTGCCATTAAGCCAGTGGCCTAGCTGAGCTGTGGTAGTGCATGCCTTTAATCCCAGCACTCAGGAGGTGGAGGCAAGCGGATCTCTGGGAGTTCGAGGCCAGCCTGGTCTACAAGAGCTAGTTCCAGGACAGGCACCAAAGCTACAGAGAAATCTTATCTCAAAAAAAAAAAAGTCAGTGGCCTAATGGTTGGAGTGACGTCTCTGGTTAGTTAGATGCAAGCGCTCACTCGTCAGCACACACTCCAAGGGAGGGTCACACGACTGAACAGGCAGGATCTTCAGGAGCTAGGTCAAAACTGACAGCCATAATCAGTGCATTATATCATCACCTCCTTTGGGGGTGCTCCACCTTGTTATTTACTCATAACAGTGACCTCTATGGGACATCTGGGAGAAAAGATGTGTCTTAGTCAGGGTTTCTGTTGCTGTGAAGAGTCACCGTGGCCACACAACTCTTACAAAGGAAAACATTTAATTGGGTGGCTGGTAGTTCAGAGGTTTAGTCCATTATTATCCATGATAAGATACAGCAGTATGCAGGCAGACATGGTGCTGGGGAGGGAGGGAACTGAGAGTTCTGCAGCTTTGATCCACAGGCAACAGGAAGTGAACTGAGGCACTGGGTAGTATCTTGAGCATAGGAGACCTCAAAGCCCGCCCCCATGGTGACACACTTCCTCTCCAAGGCCACACCTACTTCAACAAGGCCACACCTAACAGTACTACTCCTTATGATCTTATGGGGGGGCAATTGCATTCAAACTACCACAAGAGTATTTGCCATAGAACTGTCATATGTCATTTTTATGAACAGGTGTTTCTGGTCTGGGTACTGTGACTATCCGTGGCCATGTGAAATGCGTTTTCATTTGCTGAATTAAAAGCAGGCATTATCTGAATGGCCACTGCACACTAATGGCCACTAAGCAGTGCTCTTCCTCCAGTGACCTCACCCTCCAACTCCTGACTTCTAAAAGCCCAGGGAATGAGCCAAGACTTGGATGAATTCAGGTTACAAACAGCCCAAACAGCCCTCAGCTTTGAAGAGAGATTCCTTAGGAGACTTGTACAGTTGGGTTTTTCTCTTCTTTTCTTTTTCTTTCTTTCTTTCTTTTTTTCTTTCTTTCTTCCTTCCTTCCTTCCTTCCTTCCTTCCTTCCTTCCTTCCTTCCTTTCTTTCTTTTCTCTTAATGGTTTCTATGTGTAATAGAAGCTGTCCTAGAACTCGCTCTGTAGACCGGGCTGGCCTCAAACTCACTGAGATCCACCTGCCTCTGCCTCCCGAGTGCTGGGATTAAAGGCGTGTGCCACCACCTCCCAGCTGGGGTTTTCTTTTCTTTTTTCTTTCTAAAGATTTATTTATTTATACAGTATCCTGCCTGTAGGCCAGAAGAGGGCATGAGATCTCATTATAGGGGGTTGTGAGCCACCACGTGATTGCTAGGATTTGAACTCAGGACCTCTGGAAGAGCAGTCAGTGCTCTTAACCACTGAGCCATCTCTCCAACCCCCAGGTGGGGTCTACTTATAGTGGTTTTTGTTTTGTATGTTTGTTTTGTCTTGAGATAGGGTCTCCTTGTGTAAAGAGGAAGAAGGCGTTCTCCTTCACCTGGGGTTACGTGTGTGTGTGTGTGTGTGTGTGTGTGTGTGTGTGTGTTTACATGTACCCAGATCCAGCGGGGGGTGGGGGGGTGACACTAGGAGGAATTTTCATTTGGCAGCCTGGTCCTTTACAAATGGGCCCCTCCCTTAGAAGAGGGCTTGTAGATCCAGCCACAGGAGAGACCGTGTCACCCACACCTGGTGTGCTTTGTCAGTCTCGGAGCGAGCTTGTCAGGTGCAGTCATGCATGCCCACTCAGCTTACCAGTCGTGTCTGCTGCATGTGCTCAAAGAGACACACTGCATGTGGATCTCGTCAGGAATGCAGTTCTGAGAGTCTCAGTAGACATTGTATAGTGAGGGCATCAATGTTGCCAGATGAGTCTGTATGTCCGTTTCATGGTGTAGGCTCCTCCAGGATCACGTGACATTTGTAGTCCCGCCCAGCACACACAAAGGCAAAGAACATACATGGTTGCAGGATTATTTCTGCTCACCCTGAAGACTGTCTACTTTATCATCAAACTGTGCTATTTTTTTTTTTTAGATGTCAGGCTTTGTAGCGGGGCTCGCATTGAGCTGGCTGTTGGGTGAAGCAGTGGGGGTAAGGACGGTACAATGTCTGACATCTCAGGGATTCTCAGGCTGTAGTACCCCTTCATTCCTTATGTTTATTCATAGGGACCCCTTGGCTGAAAGGAGTACCTGGGAGTTTTATTGTTTAAGTAGTATCAGACAGATCAGATGTGCCTAACGTTGGAGCAATTATTTTTAAAGGTAGCACATTGGTCACAAAGATGTATTTTTGTCATGAGCATGACCATTAGGCATCTTTTAAAAATTGCTGTATGTCTTGTATGACATACAAGGGGGCATGAATGTCGCAGCGTTGCCAAGGCCAGAAGACAACTTCCAGAATGGCCTGTCTTCTTCCATCTTTACCTGGGTTCCAGAGATTGCTCTCAGGCCTCTGCATCAAGTACTTTACCCTGTGAGGAGTGTCTCAGGCCACCTAAGCTGTCTTAATAGTCTTGTTCATGATACGTTAGTGTCGCTTCTGTGTGGGGTGTGACCTAGTCAGCGGTGTTGAGACTGGTGACGATGAGAATCTCTCTCCCTTTCCATACCCTCAGCCTTTTCCTGTTTCCTCCCCCCACCCCCCCATAGGCCTAGAAAGTCTAGAATTTTACCATCTATGTTTTCCAAGTCTCAGCTAAACCCCAGGTGAGGCGTGGCCCAGCGGCAGCTCCTGCCCCAGTCCAGATGGGGCAGGCGTCTCCAGAACTGGTTTCAGCTTTGCCTCAGTTCTGTTCTAGACAAACCAGTGTGCTTTGCATTTTGGTGTTGCTGAGATTCTTTCCCCACAACTGTGATGAGGTGCTCCTATGGAAGCAGGTTAAGTGGGGGGGGGGGGCTCATTTAAGCTCTCGGCCCAAGGCTGCCCCCATCATGGGGGAAGTGAGAGCAGAAGGAGCTTGAAGCTGGTCGCCACTTTGTGCACTCAGTTAGAGAGCAGACGGGTGAAGGCTTACTACTGTTAGGTTTTCCCCATTTATGCAGTCCAGGACTCTAGCCAGGGCGTGGTGCCACCCACAGTGGGTGGGTCTTCCCTCAACTGATACAGTTATGATAGCCCACCACAGACAAGCGCAGAGGCCCACCTCCCAGGTTGTTCTGGGTTCACTGGAGTTGACATCACCAGTGGGGCCTCAGGCAGGTTCTAATAGACCCGTCATTCCCCCCGACAAGTGGAAACTAGACCAAGTTACCTGGATTTCTGGCTCAAACTCTAAACCTGATACGAGATTTAAGAGTAGATTGTAGAAAAGTACATTTGTCTCTCGGGGGCTTATCCTTGGGCAACTAGACTGCAACATTAAGTCAGTGAATCAGATACAGAGAGACCAAGACATTCAGACCTCCATGGGGCACCTGGGCAGCCCTCCGTGGCTTACATAGACACACGTGCTCACGAGGCACCTGGGCAGCCCTTCGTGGCTTACAGAGACACGTGCTCACAGGGCACCTGGGCAGCTTTCCATGCCCTACACTGAAATCTTCTATATTTTCGCTGACCTGCTGCTCTTAGGCAGACAGACAGAGTCCTGCCTCTCACCTAGGGGAAGCACTGGAACATTGGTGGTAATGCTGTGGCATCACTGTGTGAAATGCCACGCTCCTATCCTCCCGGGAGCATAGATGTTTTCACGTACACAGTGTGTTCGGGAGATTGACAACTATCTTTTGGTATGAACCTGAGAATCTTTGCTCATATATTAAAAGATCTTGAAAACATGTTTGAGCTGGCTCTTGTAAGGGTAAGAATCGTCATGTAGAAGACTAGGTACTGCTTGTTATCTGCAGAGAGAATTCAGTTAGACAAGTACATTTCTCTGACGTTAGTAACTCACCACAGATATAGACTAGAAAGTAAAATGGCAGTCCTGTAAGGGCCTCAACCAATGGTCACTGTGTGTAATTTGTTAGTAAAATTGAACACCCAGAAGGTATGCATTTTGTCAGAGTTCATACTATTGGTTCATGCCTGGTCTGTAAACACGAAAACCTATGTTTCTGAAATGTTGCCTCCCCACTAAAGTATGGCTCTGATAGACTAGGCATATACAGATTAGATTGCTGATAGCCACAGACCATTTGAAACTTACTAGGGTAGGTTATGTCTAAAATTTTATCTTTGTGTTTCAGGTCTAAAAAATGAAAATTGTGTGAAAACCTCAGGTAAGACATGTTTAAATGATCATCTGTCATGGGAATTTTGTTAATTTTTTTTCCCTCACAAGTATGGGTGAAATGCCACTATTGCCACCCCCACCCCACGCCATACCATTATACTGTGATATGGTCAGCCATCCTCCCTTAAGGCTAGAATGTGCTCTTGTTAGTGGCTCTAAGTCCATTCGCTGTCCCCCAGAAACCAACGTTCAGGAATTGGGAGTTAGGAGGAAGAAAACCATGTTTATACACAAAGGTCAGCACCCTGAGAAATGGGGCAAACGGTTATTTTGGGGTCCATCTCAAGTATAGGAAGGGACTTTACAGGAAGGTGAGGCCATTTAAAGGTAGTTTTCTTGAGAATTGACAGTGCTGGCCACAGGACAACGTTACACAGGCACTTCGCCAAGTGAGCCAGGCTGCGGCGGGCGGGGTGGTTAAAGACACTGGCATTGCTGCTTTCCCGGGGAGAGCCGTCCCTGCCCGTCCTGATCTTCGCCTGTGGCTGTTCTCTCAAACACTTCTTGTCCAGGGCAGGCTGGGTCCAAGCCACTCTCACGTCGCCCGCCTTACAGGAACTTCCGGACTGGGACTGGTGAAGGCCCTCGCGGCTTCAGCCATTTCCCACATGGCTCACGTGCAAAGAGCCAGACTTTAATGCCTGTGTTTTGGCATCTCAGGAAATAACATTTGGGAGAGGAATGGAGAGAGTGTGGCGTAAAAGAGAAAGAAGGCCTGATGGGACCCGATGGGTGGCTTCAGCTTACTGGGGTGGGGGGTGGGGAAATGGGACGATGTAATAAAAAGTAACAACCAGTGTGGAGGTGGCGGGAGGGTCGAGGAGGAACACCCGGGAAACTGAGCCTATGGGGGCTCAGCATTATCGGGGGGGCCCACAATGCTGTCAAAGTGAAGAATGCCTTCAACTAACACAAGCTATCAGGGAACCGTTTGGAAGATTTCCTTACTCAAATGCCTGAAAACAAGAGTCTATTTCTAGCTGTCTTCCTGGTTAGCTTTTCTATGCATTATTCTCTGGGTTAAAGAAAAATAAATCCATTATCTCCATGTCTTTGAATTGAAATTTCATGTTTTTGTAACCATGCTTTGTAGGACAGCTGAGTCCTTACTGTTAGTATTTAAAGCAGACTGACCTTGGATGGCATCTGGGCACAGTAACATGGATGAAAATGTTTGTATTTCAGAATATATTGAACCGGTGTACATCTACAACCCCGGTGAGTATGGGCTTTTACGAACAGTCCAGCAAGCTCTTTCCTGTGGGCAAACGCACTTCCTACCCGAGTGAAGGTGGTAACTTGGCAGATCCAGAAGGAGGAGGGAAACAGTGTGTTCTGGAAAATGCCCTCCTCCCCTGTGGTTACTCTGTGACCCTCCCAGCAGCAAATGTTCTGGGGAGTAAAGGCGGGGCCACCCGCAGAGCTCACCCAAGGCCAGTCTGTGGGGCCTGTGTAGCTCCTATTCCACGGCTGAAATTAGCATAGGCGACACCCACATTCAAGTGTAAATTAATTCTCAGCGTCTGTGCCACTCCCCAGTAGCCGGATGTCTGATGTGTGCACAGAGCACACTCAGCCTAGTTGAGAACACAGGAACTTAACACTTATTTGAGTTAATTAGGGTTACCATATAGGAAACCAGAACTTCAAGCCATCTTGAAAGTGTGCTCTGAGATTTTACAATGTGGCAGCTTGATTGATGTACAGCCTTAAGCATTGTTGGTGAGGAATTAGGCGGCGTGTACAGCCTCATCCTTGGGTGCTGTGGGAAGGGCCTGCTGAACAAAAGGCCAGCAGAAGACACGGGGTGTGTGGTGTGAAGCCCACCCTGGGAGGCGCCCTCCACAGTGCTGCTCTGTCTACTCTTCATTTTGATCTAAACCAACAGGGGATTTGATTTTTCTGTTTTCACATGTGGAGACTCAGAGAACTCATTGTCTGTATTCAGGTTCTTGGTTTTGCATTGGGATTATTTCTCTTATTGAAGAGAAAAAAACCTTGCCACTTTAAATGTGCCATTTTGTCTCTGTTGGGGCAATGCCTCCTGTCCCCACAGAGCAAAGCCCCTGGCTCACACCCTGAGGACTTGCCTACAACCCGCCTACTGGTCCTTTGTGTTCATAAATTCTGACCATTGCACAGGACCTCAGTCAGCTACTCAAACTAGACATTGTTTTCCTGCCTCCTTGACCCCCCCCCCCCGACTAGTTCTGTGCTTTACCTCAGTGGAGGCGGTGGAGAAGTGTCCAACATTGCCCACATACATAGAGACTCTAGGTGGCACTTGCATTCAGTGACATGCCTCTGGTCCCTGAGAGTTCTTTTCATCTCTTGGTAAAACTGATACATTTTGCTTGTTTGTGATGTAGATCTGGAAGGGCAGAAGCTTGAAGACTCTGGTAAGACACTCTCAAACTCTGGGACGTCACATTTGCAAGCTGTGAGAGGGTGGGGAGAAGCCAGAGCTCCTCTTAGCTTCCTAGTTTGATCTATCAGATTGAATTCTTTATAAAAACCACACAGGGGCTGGAGAGATGGCTCAGCGGTTAAGAGCACTGCCTGCTCTTCCAAAGATCCTGAGTTCAATTCCCAGCAACCACATGGTGGTTAATGAGATCTGGAGCCCTCTTCTGGCCTGCAGGCATGCATGAAGACAGACCACTGTATACTTAATAAATACATCTTTAAAAAAAGCCCAAAACCACATAGCACTCACGCCTGTAGTCGTCCAAGAAAACAGAGGAGGGTCTGCAAACTTGCGTGATCCAGAGCTGTTGACAAAACAAATAGCATTTAATTTTCCTAAATTAAAATGCGCATTCTTTGTATGCGGATCCAGGTAACACATGTACTCATGTCCACTTGATGAGGATGCTCCAAAGTAAAACTTACTCCAAAGTTTTTAATTAGAAAAGAAAGAAAAAAAGAAGTGTGGGCTGGAGAGATGGCCTGCTGCTGTTGTAGAGAAGGCAGGTTCAGGTCTCAGCATTCACAGCAGGTGGTTCACAGTTACTGTCTGTAATTCCAGTTCAGTGGCTCTGGTGCCTTCTGGCCTCCACAGATACCTGTGAGCAAGTGGAACACATACACACACTCAGGCACACACATGTACACATGGAAATAAATGTTTTTCTGTGTGAGTGTGCATGAGCCCACATGTATGTGAAAGCCTGATGCATGTGAACATGTCTGTGGAGGCCAGAGATTGATACTAGGTCTCTTCCTGTATACTGAGACAGAATCTCTTCCTGTGAACATGAAATCCTCTGTATACTGAGGCGGGATCTCTCCCTGTGAACATGAAATCCTGTGTATACTGAGGCGGGATCTCTCCCTGTGAATGTGAACTGAAGCTCTCACTAGTCGTGTTTTGGGGATCTCATCTCTACCTCCCCCCCTACAGGGATTATAGGCTGGCCATGACACCCGCCTGGCTCTTATGTGGGTTCTGGGGATCCATGCTGTGCTACCCAGGCTTGCATGGCAAGCACCTTATCCACCAAGCCATCTCCCCAGCTTTAAAGTTCCTCTTTCTAAAGATGTTATTGTCTTCGAAGGCTAGGGTAGAAAGTTCTCAAGTTACTAGAGAGATCATTGAACACTTTTCTATTTTCTTTTTTCCCATGGTGCCTCGAATCAAACCCCGGGCCCCCTGCAAGCTAGGTAAGCACACTATTGTTGAGATACACCCCAGCCCCTGGGACAGATTTCCTAACGGTTGATCCAAGAGAATGTGTCACTAACCTTAAAAGTGACTCTACCTTTAACCAAGTTATAACTCGGAAACTAGGACAACACAGAAACTGTGGCCTCACAGACTCGGGCATTTTCAGGGCAGTAGTGCCAGCAGGTGTTTAGCCTGTGTGGAACAGGTACCGAAGGTGGGCTCCCTGCCCGCTAGGCAAGTGCCTCACCACTGAGCTATCTTGGCCCTCTATGTACTTTAGTTTTGAACTTGAAGACAGAGTCTGAGCTGAGCATGGTGGTGCTCACCTTTAACCCAGCAGAGACAGGCAGGTGTCTAGTATAAGTTTGAAGCGAGCCTGCTCTATATATTGAGTTTCAGGTGGTAAGAGATCCTGTCTTCAAACCAACAACACAAACAAAACAAAAAACCAAAACCAAAAAAAACAAACCTCAGACAGGGTCTGATTAGATTAGCTGCTCTTGAACTCATTTTGTAGTTCAAGCCTTTAACCTTGCTCTGCCTTCTGAGTAGCTGGGATTTGCAGCCTGTACCCCAGCCCCAGGCAATCCTATATTTCTTTAAAAGAGATGGCTCCACGGAGTCAGAAAGATACCCAGTTGTGGACAAGGCATGACTCAGAGGCTCTGCCCAGCAGCTGACCAAGCTCAGGTAAGCTCTGGCTAGGTCCAAGGCATTATGTGGCACCACAGAGCACATTGTGATATTCCTATATACACCACTCATGTGGGTTGCATACTATTAAATATTATTATTAAACACTAAACCTAGAAATTAGGCTTTAAAAAGCACTTATAATCATGTAAGAGCTGATGCTCTAGCTCACTAAGTGGAGTGCTGGCCTAGCATGTATGCAGACCTCCAGACACACACATACACACAGATGGTAATGTGAAAATCTATCCTTTTATATTGTATATGTGTGTATATATATGTATGTATGTGTTATACACATTATATATGTTTTATGTTTTCTGGTCATATACGTAATAAATGGTAATTGGAGAAATGAAAAAGATGGAAAATTGAGGATTAAAAATTAAAAAGTTCAGATCTCAGATATTAATTTGTAACTTTTTTGGTATATTTACTTTGAATCTTTTTGCGTATGTGTGTGTGTGTGTGTGTGTGTATATCTTCTTGTTTGTTTTTTGGGGTTTGTTTGGCGTTGGTTTTGGTTTTTGAGACAAGGTTTCTCTGTGTAGCCCTTGCTTTCTTGGGGCTATCTCTGTAGACCTGGCTGGCCTCAAACTCAAGAGATCTGCCTGCCTCTGCCTCCCCATCACTTGGCTATATATCTTTTTCAAAAAAAATTTATCATACTGGTGATCAAATCCCTCCACATTATGGGGCACCCACATGTTGTAGCACACTTGTGGAGGTCAGAGGACAATTCGTAGAACTTGGTTCCCCTTTTACTATGTGGGTTCCAGAGACTCAGGCCAGCAGGCTGGGTGGTAAGCATCTCCACCTGCTGGGCTGTCTTGCTGGCCCTGGATTGATTTACCTTTAATGAAGAACTGTCTGCTTACCTGAAGCGCTATCCTGAGTGACGAGACATAGCTCTCACCATAAATTAAGGTTCAGTGGCTTAGTGAGTCTCCCCTTCTCTTGTCATTTTGTCCCCTGTTGTTTCTCAAAGCTTTCTGAGGTTTTCACTAAAAAGAGCCCAACGTAAGCCTACATTAATGTGGAAAATGGATACTTTGTCTCATTTTGTAACTGGATCTCATGTAACCCAGACTAGCCTCCAACTAGTAGTAGTAGGGAATGATCCTGAACTCCTGATCTTCCTGTCTCTACCTCTCAAAACTGGGATTCCAGGCATTGGTTCCCATAGTGACTCTACCCGCCCCCCTCCCCACACACACAAGAAAGTTCTTATTCTTAGCCTTAGAAATAACGAGCCAAGGGCTAACCTGGTAAATGAATTCTCTTTCTTACTCTGTCAGACTAGCTATCAGGTTATAAATTAAACCACTGCAGATGGGACAGATATCACTTTTGAGTGGATTTTTTTATGCTCTGTTCAGTGAACCAATATTTCAGATGCAATATCTTCCCATTAATCCTTACTTCTTATAAAATGCAAGCTATATCTTTTGCATACTCAAAGACTCCAAAGTCAGACCTAATACCAACAGAGAGAGTGGGGCTAAATCAAGCAGACTTCAGCCCAGAACTGTTTCATTTAAAAATGGATGGATCACGTTAGGAAGCTAAACTTGGAGCAATGAGAACTAAATCATAGGTGCTCCTGAAATCTGGCTTAATGGACTTGAATTTATATTGTTGCTGTGACACTTATGACTTCCATATTTGAAGTTTGGAGGTGGGAGACAAAGGGGGAATGTTAGCAGTGCCATTAACTGATAAACACCAACAGCATTTATTTCTGCCTTTAGGTAGGAAAAGCTTTGACTCCACTGGACTACCAGGTAAGTCGTTTTCTCTTTACTCAGAGCTGGTCTGAGCATCACAGACGATGCCAGCATGGGATGATACTCAAAGGTTTTGCTTTAGCGGCATGCCAGTCATCTCTACAGCTTTCTCTGGAGTAGACTGTGCCCACCCTGCCTTCCCAGGACGCCTGGGCACTGGCTCTGGGCAGGACAGCTAGCTCTTCAGAACATGGCTCTGGGCCAGCTTGCTGGGACCTGGTTGCAGAGGGCCCAGGCCTTCCTGAAGCTCTGTAGACACTCTGCTGCTTGGACCGGCTGAGTATCCAGGCTCACAGGCTTCCTCTGGGCCCTGCAAGTAACAAAACACAGTACTCTGCCAGGGCAGGCTCAGCTCAGTGAGGGGCTATTCACAAGCTCCTCAAGTTTGGTGTGGATGTACAAAAGCCTGAAGCTATAGTGTAGTGGGACCTGGGGCTGGTGTCCAGTGCTCACGACCCAGGAGTCGGAAACGATCCAGGAGCAACCAGAGGCTGCTTAAATTCTCTTTATTTAGGGAAGAAAATTGCAGAACCTTTCCTCCTTCCTGGCAAGCCCTCGTAGACACATTAGAGGGCAGAACATGCCAGCACAGGATAGAGACATTGCCATCGTTACACGTGCCAGGTCCAGTGACTGGCACAGTCACACGTGACTGAAGGAGTGGGTCCTTCATTGTTTCTTCCTCAAGGCTTGCATTGCCTCGGTGACTTCCACCATATTTACCATAACAGATGCCACCTGCCTTTCACAGCAGCCACGAAACATGTTCTTTTAAAAGTAGGAGGGCTAGCCAGGGGCGAGTGTGATGAGAAATGGAGCCAGGGCTCCAGTAAGATTGCTTAGAAGTCCTTTGGCACTTCACGGTGATGGGGGAGAGGAAAACTCAAGAGGCGCATCTTAATCACCTTGCACAACAGTCACAATGCCTCTGTGGCTCGGAACTGTCACCTTTCAAATGTGACCACCTTGCCATAGCAACTTCACAGGAGCAGTGATTGGTAAGGAGTATGAAACCACAACCAATGCTTAACAGCCCTTCCTCTGGGTTCATATAGCCATTTAAAAGATTTTTTTCCCAGTAGATTCTGTTAATTATGGGTATGGTCATCTGTTTAAATGTTTAATTAGTCACTTAATTACTTAGTGGGATTGAACCTAGGGCTTATGCATGCTAGATGAGTACTCTACCACTGAGCTACATCCCTAGCAGATTTAGCATGTTGCTAAATCACATCCATGGTTCTGATCATTGTTGGCCACTGCTGTCTTAGACAGTAGGCCACATAGAAATAGCATAGTCACAGTTAACTTACAAAACAGACCCAGAAAGCAGGTCTAGGAAGTCTTTTGTACTGATCCAGATGGGCAGTGTTCCCCTTACATCATTTCCGTTCTTTGGGCCTAAGTTTGCACAGTGCTCTCAGGGGAATCTGTGGCCATCTGAAAAGCAGCTTCTGGCTGAGGGTGGAGAACTAATGGGAGCTATCTAGACAGACCCAGCATCAAGTTCCCCTCTACCTCTGGTAACTTTGTGTAAATAACTTCATTTATCCAAGCACCCTCCATTGTAAGGTATGGATGATGATTCCACCTCTCAGAGCTGAGGATCTGATGTCACAAACTATCTGACAGTAGTCAAATAGTAAATAGAAGCTGCCATTTTTCATTAACTAAAAATCTTTTTTTTTTTTTAATTTAGGAATTAAAGTGCTAGAACCAGATGAAAATCCTTTCTGGATGGATAACAAGCCTGGTAATTCTTCATGGTGGGGAGGCCCATGGGATTCTAAGTTCTTTACCATCATCATTCAGATAGCTCAGGGTCTGGGGGAAGGCATCTGGGCTGTAGTTCCTGACACATCATCCTGATGTTAGAAGGGGGAGGGGCTGAGAACTCGCTTCTGTGTGAGCAGGTTGCCAAAGCCTAGAAAAGGCGAGGTGGCCTGATGCTGGACAGCGGTGTCCAGCTGTACTTTTATTCCAAAGCAGCTCAGGAGCTGTAGGGTGTAGATGCAAGAATTCACTAAGCAGCGTGGGAATGAGAACTTTACGGACACCTTGCACGACCAGCCCTTCTGTGGCATGCCTTCTCTTCAACTGGTTTTGTGTCCCTCCTGGAAAGCTGTGTGTAGTGCAGGCCCTCTAAGGCCAGGCTCATCTAATGCAGCAAGGTAGGTCAGAGACAGCCAGACTGACACCCTGGACTTCTAAATTATGGAAGTGTGGGTACCAGTACTCCAAGGCTAGCCGCACACCTGGTGGCGGGACAGCACAATCGGGAGCAGATGTCAAAGTTAGACATTGATCTCACGGATGCATTAGCTGATTCCATGAACATCGAACCTCAGATGGTGCAGACAACTGGTGCATCCTTGACGTGCTGGCTCTGCCCGGTAGGATAATAGTGTGGAGATGTGCTCCCGTGATGCACTGGCACTTAGTGAGTGGGAGACGGGCTGGCTTGTACTGGGAATCTGAGTTCAATATGTAGAAAGAAGGTTGGTAAACAGACTTCACATTTATTCTGATGAAAACACACACTCACAGGGTAAATTTCTCAGAGAGCAGATGTGTCAAAGCCCTCTCTAACCTCACATATGCCTCTGGACCAGTTTCCCTTGGCCCCAGGCCCACTCCCAAGGGAGAAACAGCTTGTCCAACTTAATGAGATCTTTCATGTCTGGAGAAGTGTATAATGCAGTAACTCAGAATCTCTTTATGTTCTAGAAGACAAACATCAAGGAAATGCTGGCAATCCTAGTAAGAAACACCTCCTTTTCTTTGGACGATAAATGCTCAAATATAAAAACGTGAAGTTAATTTTTTTTTCTCATTAAAAGCTGACAAAGTTGCAGGCATGTATATGCATGCCTAAGATGCCCCCACCCATCTGTCTCCTTTACATAGGCACTGTCTAGAGACTCTGGTTAGAACACTGTTTTCTCAAGCCGTCCTTTTTCAAATCAACAAGTATTTCATGAAGCCTTCACAGCACCCTGAAATAAGATCTGCAGTAAGATGTACCTTACCTATACAAGAATTGGATGCTCTGACTGTATTTTATAGTTATATGCCGTTATATTTGCAGTAAGATGTACTTTACCTATACAAGAATTGGCATGTTTTATAGTTATATGCCTCAATGCATAAATACTAAATTCATAAACATATCCTTTATGAAAATTTAAGTTGGAGCATACTGGAAGCTGTTCCATAAAAGATGAAAGTGAAGCAGCAGACAGGAGATAAACTGTTTAGTGTTAATTAAAACTATCAGAACAGCAGGTGGTGGCGGCGGCACATTCCTTTAATCCCAGCACTCGGGAGGCAGAGGTAGGAGGAGCTCTGTGAGTTTCAGGCCAGCCTGGTCTACAGAGTGAGTTCCTGGACAGCCAAGTCCACACAGAGAAATCCTGTCTCAGGAAGAACCAATTAGAAACTACTTGGTTTATACGGCAGGCCGCTGAGGTGTGTGAGTGCTGGATTTACATGTCAGGTGGCACATGTGAAGACTGCAGAGGGTGGCTCCATGCTTCGCTGTTGAAGGCTATCCTCGGCATTTCAGCGCCAGCTCCTAACAGTGGCAGAGCTAGCACCTGACTTCAGCCATTAGCACGGCAGTCTACCCTGGACAGCGTCTAGACTGCCTCTCTGATGCAGTACTGCCCACTTGAGAGCCACTCACCTGCAGAGCAGCCTGACACATGGGTGTATTGCCAATCCACCTCTAGCCACATGACTGGCATGTCTGCAACTCTGGCGAGCAAACTCATATGAAGCCCTAACAAGCTACTGTTTCTCTTGGCTTCGTGTACTATGAAACCTGACTGGTCTCATACACATCCCAGTTGGAGAAGCTCTGGGAACTCTCCCTTCGCTATGCAGTCTGCTTAAACCAAAATATAAGTTCGTTTCCCAGGTTTAAAGTGAAGTAACAAGCTAGTTTTCTCCAAAGCATGTAGTGGAGGAAGCTTTTTTGCCAGTTTGTGGCTGTGTTTTAAAAATGCAGTTGTATCCAGCTGTAACTGGTATCTGTATGAATGTACACATATTGTGTTATTTGAAACCAGACACTTGAGGTCAACTTTACAACCTATGATCTAAAGCACATGGGAAGAGAACATTGCTAAGAAATTCTGGTGCACTTGAGCAAGAAATAATTGTCTTGGTTGCCTATATAGATTTAAAAACCCTGTGAAGTCTGAGAAAAAACCAAAACCAAGACCAGTATGCCCTGATGATACCTCTAGAGATTCAGCCTGATTCAAAGCTGCATGCATGGGCAACAAGTACCTGACAGTGGCCTCTGACCGGGCCTGCGCTGCTCACACGGCTGTGCTGTCTGTATAGGTGGCGGGTACTCCGTCCACAGCACCACTCACCTGTCCATGTTCTCTTTAACAGCTCCGGGTCCCGCCCCCGCTCCAGGCCCCCGGAGCCACCCTTCGGCATCTTCTGGCAGAATGCTCCTCCCGTCAGTCACAGCATCCACTGCGCTCATTGTCACCTCTGCCGTACGCATCTTCACTGCTCTCTAGCTCGAAACGACACCTTAATGTTTATTTGGAAGACGCTATGGAGATCCCACAAGAGGCCAAGAGAAAAGGTGTCTTTCTCACTCGGGCAGACACACTGTGTAAAATAAGAACTGTATATTTGTTCCCTGGCTCACAGTTCAAAAAGCTGGTCCAGTTAGTGTCATAGAATTAACTCCTCATTTCTGTTTAAGTTTAGGATTGCAAAAATCCCAAAGCTGTATACTTTTGATTGGATTCAATAAAAGTTTTAAGTTTATTAAATGTTTTCCTGTAGAATCTTTGGATATTAAAAGACCATTACTAATGTGACTAACATGAATTTAATACCAGAATCAAAATGTGAATGATTTCTCTCTGAAGAACCAAACTATAAATAAATAGGTAGACAGAGATGGCAGGCTCTTGTTCCCAGGAGACAAAGCAGTAGAGAATTGTAGGCCGGAAGAGGCCACTGGGGACTGTAAGACTAGCAGCTCTGGGATCCTTCCCTTCCCACAGGGAGCTGTTACTTTGCTTCTGTGTATCTGTCTTCTGTCTTTCCTTCTGGCCAGTCCCCCAGATGACCATCAACCCCCCATTCTACTAACACTGTGCAAACGTGCTTACATGAAAGGTGAGATGCGATCCTTGGTCAGCTATCCACCGCTGGGCCTGTGCTCAGTGTCGTTTAGGTCTGTGAAGGGCACACAGAGCACCTTCCTTTCTACACTTGGCTCCAAAGATGGCAATGGACCTATCTTTTGAACCAAAGTGAAAACAAGCGCACACAAAGAAAACCTTCTCCCAAAGCCACTAGCATCACAACAAGCATGAAATAGGATGGGAACAACCAGGGAAGAGTGGTGTTATGTTTGCATGCCGCACTCAGCAGCAGCGACTATAAAATTCTAGTAGCCAACTTGGAAAGAGGCTTTAAAATCTCTACCTTTACAGTGTAACCTCTTCTGCTTCACCCCTCGGTAGTACAACAGCAAAATTCACCGTGTTCTCTTGCAACGCCCCCGCCCCCCCCCCAGTGTAAACCATAGCACCACACAAACATACCGTAATCATGGCATCTGCAGAGGTGTTAACACCTGCGGCCCAGTCAGTCAGAGTTGTATTTAAAATTGGCGGGTTGTGGAAGAGTCCTATGATGCCATACTCAGCCACTGTTGTCAGATGTTAACATGAGGCTCTTCATCCTAGATGATTTCATTTGTTATACTCTAGTCAAAATATGACAAGTCCATAAATAAAACACCAGAGGACAGAATTACATAAAACTGCAAATTAACAATTTATTTTAAATTTCATTTTTAGAAATAAAAAGTTTGCAAAAACAGTGATTTTTGTTAAATCCTAATTGTTTAGGTATGTTGTTAAGTTCCAAATAAGTAAAATAATATAAAAATATATCTTCAAGTTTTCATAGAACAAAAAGAAAACCACACAAATCATTAAATACTTTGGGATTTTCTTTACTCCCCACTGCTGATTTCACAGATATAAAATGCAGATATGCATTTAACTTTGAAGCACAGTCTCCGCAGCATGTACTTACGGTTTATTTTGTTATGTAGGAATAGCTATGTTTCATTTTGTGCTATGGAAAAAGGGAATGGAGAATAACCTTTAAACACCGTGACTATGCTTAATGCTGCTGTAAAATGTACAACAGTGCATATACTCCGGGTAATCATGTACTTTTTAAAGTAAATATAGCTTTTAGATAAAAAATTTTCAGATTCTCTTTGAAGAACTTTGTGGTGTCCATTTCAGATTTAATGTACAGTGATTTCTCAGGAACCTCAAACATGCCAGCGAGGAAAAGGATTCTTTTTCCCGTCCATGTGGTCATCGGACAGAAGGCCTGATGTAGCAAGATGCATTTTATGAACCTCTGAACACGTCTGTAAATGGTCAGCTAAAGACACCGCCTCTGCTATGGATGGTTTCGTTCAATCCATGTTCAACCAGTTTTATATCTTCTAGGTCATCTTTTATGATGCTAATCAAGTGGCTAAGGCCTTCCTGTTGTTGTTTCAAATGCTAGAATGAATTAAGAAAATAAAACATCAGTTTGCTACCCATAAAACAGTAGTAGTGACTACATACAACAAGCATGCAGCCAGACAACTACTACCAGCATGTGTGTCTACTATGTCTTTAGATGTGTTTTCTGAGTTTTTATAGACCGGCCTCCTGAACTCTGGACAGTGGGTGTGCACTGTCCATTGCTGTGGTGCTGGGGAGTGAACCCAGGGCTCCATGCATAGCAGGCAAGCACTCTACCAACTGAGCTAAGTCCCCAGTCCCAGCTTCTCAATTTAATACACAGACAGATCATTCTAGATTATAATAAAACGCAGTTGACCTTCCCACTTAACCTGAGTATTCCACTGCCCACCCTTTGACACGTCTATTATGTGGACAGATTCTGGAGGGAGAATGTTTGGCTCTTTTACTGTGGCATAACAGTATGTGTACATTCACACAGTTGGGCACTCTGCTTCACAGAAGGGGAATCATACAGTACTTGTCCTTGTATGACCACATATTTCAAGGTCTACCCATTTGTTGCATGTGTCAGAATTTCCTCCTCTTTAGGAGGGAGTCATACTGCACTAGATGTGTTTGTACATAGGTGTATAAATGTCTGTGCAAATCCCTGCTTTCAACTTCCTGGGAAATATATATATATATATATATCCAGAAATAGAACAAGCTGGGCATGGTAGCTTATACCTTGAATCTCAGCACTCAAGTGGCAGAGGCAGACAGATTCTGAATTCAAGACCAACCAGGTTTACATACTGAGACCTTGTCTCTCAAAAACAGATGGAGAACTGCCAAATAATATGGCAATTCTACTTTCAATTTTGTTGTTTTCGAGACAGGGTTTCTCTGTGTAGTCCTGGCTCTTCTGGAATTTGCTCTGTAGACTAGACTGGCCTTGAATTCAGAGATCACTTGCCTCTGTCTCCCAAGTGCTGGGATTAAAGGCATACGTTCCCACTGCCCGACTACTTTTAATTTTTTTGAGGAAGCAATGTTTTTTATATTTTATGATACTTAAAGGTGCCTGAAGGTTACAACTTCTCCATATTCTAACGAGCAAGTATTTCTGCTGTTGAACAACAGCCATCCTGATGGATATGAAGCTGTAAGCTGAGCTCACCTGCTTGATTTCTCGTAAGAGGTCCGCATCTATGTAATACCTTTCTTCAGACTTCACAGCTCCAAAGTGATTCTGCATCCTGATCTGGGACATCAGTTCATTTAGTCGACCCTAAAAATGAGCCAGAGACAAGTGCTAACAATCACAGCTACTACTAAAGATGGCTATTTTTAAAGATAGCTTCAAAACCATCAGTTAAAACTCCCAGGTCTTTGATTTGAAGCACTAATGCAAACCAAAAGTATCGTGACTGGGAATTTATTTTCGGAAGTTCTAATTAGTGCAAACAAATGCTTAAGACACACACTGCTACACATTCCTGTTCGGCTACCCCAAGCAAACTCTAGCCAGACAGACTACCAAGAGCTTACTTTGAACTGAGTAGGGGCGTTCAGTTCACCCTGAATAGTATCTAGCTGAACCCGCAGCTGCTCTTCATCAGCCTGGATCGCATAGCCGCTCTTCCTTTGAATCTCCTGTTTGATTAGGACCTGTAAAAGAGAAGACGTCGGTAAGAACCAGTAGACTACGTTTTAAAATCAATTATGGACTGGCTGAGAACTAATATGGGGGTACTTTAAATCCTAGCCCTTGGGAGGCTAAAGCATGAGGAAAAGGCTGAGTATGGCCAGCCCAACGAAGAAGAGCTCCAGGCCAGTCTAGGTTGCATAGCTCAGACCCTGCCTCAAACAGTAAAAACCCATAACATTTAATAAGAAAAAACAGAAAAAACAAACCTAGTGCTTTATGATGCTTGCTATGAAGTGCCTTTATGTATCTGCCTACATTCCAATTAGATTTTCTTTTTTTTTCCTTATTTATTTATTTATAAGAATTTCCACTTCCTCCCCTCCTCCCAATACCCTCCCACTCCCCCCACTCCCTCTCCTCCTCCCTCTCCAGTCCCAAGAGCAGTCAGGGTTTCCTGCCCTGTGGGAAGTTCAAGTTCCTCCCCCCTCCCTCCAGGTCCAGGAAGCTGAGCATCCAAACAGACCAGGATCCCAAAAAGCCAGTACATGCAGACGAAACAAGACCCAATGCCATTGTCAATGGCTTCTCAGTCAGCCCCCATGTCAGCCACATTCAGAGAATCCAGCTTGATCACATGCTCATTCAGTCCCAGTCCAGCTGGCCCAATTAGATTTTCTTCCTTCCTTCTTTCCTTCCTTCCTTCCTTCCTTCCTTCCTTCCTTCCTTCCTTCCTTCTTTCCTCTCGTTTTATTTTTTCGAGACATGGTTTATATGTAGCTTTGGAGCCTGTCCTGGAACTAGCTCTTGTAGACCAGGCTGGCCTTGAACTCACAGAGATCCGCCTGCCTCTGCCAGCCTTTCAGTGGGGTACGTGTATGATATATGAATTATACCTCAATGAAATTGTTCAAAGAGGAAAAAAGCCATAAATATTTTTCCTTGATTTAGGAAGATTAAAGTAACACAAAAATTAGCTTAGACAAAATTCAACAATAAAATTAGCTACAAGGGTGGTTTCCACGTAGACTTTAGCAACTCTCCCCTCTGCTCTCCGACTATTACCAGTTCCTTCACTTTGCTGTACATTACTTCTGGTGATTTCTATTTGCTAGAGAAAATCACCTATCTCCCCTGGCTTTCAAATCTGAAAAATGCACACCAACTTTTACTACTGAGGCCTGTGTGCGGCACTGTTTCTCTGGCTGGACGTTTCTGAGATCATTATCCATTCTGATGGCCGTCCACAGATCAGCTTCTCACGTCTGTCCACACCTACTCTGAATGTAGCACTCGTTTCTCACCTTACAGGTGTCACGCTTACCTTGATATTTCTAAAATTTCTTAACACTGAGCTCAGATTTTTATTTGGTATTTTGACAAAGGCTTTCGAATCTGGTCTGTAGCACTTGTTCTCATGACAATTTATGATTTCCACTTCTGTTGCTGCCCCAGGCTGTTAAACTGGTGATTGGTTTAATATCACACATGGCCACATTCTTTCCCTGGCACTCAAATATGTTCCATACTTTATGGAGCCAGGAGACGCTAATTTATATCTTCCCGGTACCAAAACTGTTTCTGTCACCTTGTCACTAAGGGGAACTTTAAATATATTTTTACCCTTATTTCTCACCCTGTAGGATCTTCCCTCCAAATTTTTATTGTAGGATCAACCCTTCAAAAAACAGTCTTTTTCCTGTTTAAAAAACATTTCCTATTTGGCGTGTATTTCACTTATAACCTCTTATAAACACTGGGGAATTCCACATTATTACCTGTAAGGTTCTGTGGGAGAGATCCATGAGCTTCCGCTTGTACTGTGCTATCTTGGCCATAGTTGTAGTTTGATTCTTTTGTAGCTCACTAATATCTTCAGATATGATCTGTTAAAAAGACATGTTTTTGAGGATAAACCAAGTGGGACACGATAGCTATTTGACAGGCAAACCTACGTGTACTAGCCTAATTTTCAAATAACCCTGAGAGCCATCTCTCCAAAAATTAGCTTTAGTTCACCATTTTAGCATTTGTAAATTCCTTTTTATCTGTGTGTGTGTGTGTGTGTGTGTGTGTGTGTGTGTGTGTGTGTGTATGTGTGTGTCTGTGTGTCTGTATATTTCTATAGAGTCCAGAGAGGGCACTGGGTCCCGAGAGGGGAGCTGTGAGCTGCCTGGCACGGGTGTTCGGAATCCAACCTTAGTCTTCTGTAGCAGTGCAAGCTCTTGACCGCTCAGCCCCAGGATTCTATATTTTGTTTCTTTCCTTTACATGTCTAAAAATTAAAAAGCACTATTCCAAGATTTCTTTGGAGCTTTCAGATATTTAGTGATGTGGCAGCTACTGTAAAAACAATAACATTTCAGAAATAAGGAATTTTAAATAGACCCAGGCCTGACTGAAAAAAGTTAGAATCTGTGAGACACTGTTGGGCTTATCATTCACAGACAACCAGTCTGAAGTTGGTGGAGCGGGGAAGACAGTATACTCCATATCTTGGTACCAAATACCTGGAGGGGATAATCAGAGCAGAGAGAAAAAGGAATGAAATAAATCAAAAAAGTGAATATGTGAATATATATATTTTTTCCTGGCTGGCTTAAAATCCTAATACTTTGGACAGATGTTTTTCTGTCTGGCTTAAAATCCTAATACTTTGCCCAATGGTATGTTAATCTTAACAAGGAAGACTTGTTAAGATTGTTGTGTGTGCACATGTGCACGTGTATGTGCTCTTGAGAGTATAATGCACATGCGTGTGTGGAAGCCAGAGGGATAACCTCAGGTGTCCTTTTTTTTTTTTTTTTTTGAGATGAAGGGTCCCCTGGAATTTATCAAGGAAGCTGATCTGGATGAGCAGTGAGCTTCAGAGACCTGCCTGTCTCTGCCTCCCTAGCACTGAGATTAGAAGCATGGACTATCATGCCTGGCTTTTTCACCTGGGCTCTAGGGACTGAAATGAAGTCATAATGCTCAGCACTTTAACAATGGCATTATTCCCCAAGTCCCAAACACGTTACAATCTCTCCTCAGCACTTTAACAATGGCATTATTCCCCAAGTCCCAAACACGTTACAATCTCTCCTCAGCACTTTAACAATGGCATTATTCCCCAAGTCCCAAACACGTTACAATCTCTCCATCACATTACAGCATTCCAACCTATGATCATCCCTATCACAATTAATTTCTATGCCACTGGAGTGTTAAGGAGGACAAAAAGTTTGGATAAGCTATGTTACTATGCCCACTTATGTAGCTCACCTCTGTTTGGAGTGGGATCGAGGACACACTTGGGAACTGAGCCAACCTAAGGCCCAGCATATACTACACAAGCACTCTACGCTACATCCACCAGGTCCCTTTTCACATTTTATTTTGAGACAAGATCTCACTACATTGCCCAGGTGGGCCTTGAATCAACGCTGCATCCCACTATGGCCTTGAACTTGTGATCCTCTTGCCTAAGCTTCCCACGTAGCCACGATTACAGGCCTGCCTGTACCACCAGTACGGCCTCCATTACTTTTAATGAAACACCAGGACATTATTGAGGGGACAAAGGACAAACTTAGGTTGCTGTGCTTATCACCCAAATTTATTAAAAAATTGGGAGTCAACAAAAAAAGGATGTATAAGATTTTTGAAGAGAATATCTAAAAACTAATTTGAAGGACATCAATGGCCTCAACACTAAAGGATGAAATGATCTAACATCACGAGCCAGTCCTCATCAGGTGCAGTGATGCACAAACACCTGGAATCTCAGTGCTTGGGAGGCAGAGGCAGGGGAATCAGAAGTTGAAGGTCATCCTTGGCTACACAGTGAGTTTGAAGCTAACAATTCATTTTAGGGTGATACTCATGAATTCAGCGTGTCCAGCCTAACATCATGAAGTGTCTGGAAATTGGACCACAGAGAAATCATGCTGGAATTTTTTGACAGAGAAACACTGAAAAGGAGAAATAGCTACATGTTGATATTTGCAGGGCTCTGCCCTGACACAGCCACACAAACGCTGGATCAGTGTAACAGGAGAACTGCGTCCACAGAACTCATCACTTTATCAACAGTAAGCTCACTCCTGTCTAATGAAATTGGAACTGCATGTAAGAGAACATAAGGTCAACTCAGAACACCCACACTTTGTTTAGTTTTACAAGTTAATCAGGGTTGGGCTTGCTAAATCCTTGGATTAAAAAAATAATAAAAAGAGAGATGACTTTGAATAAATCTAGGCTATAAATCTAAACTCATAAAATATGTCAAAACAAATCTATAGGGCTGGAGAGTTGGGTCAGATGTTAAGAGCTCTTCCAGAGGACCCAGGTTCAATTCCACACTCATGCCAGTCTTTAATTCCAGTTCCAGGGGATCTGCGTCCTCTCTAGCCTTCAAGTGTACTGTACAATATCTGGTGTACAGACCAGTTATGCACATAAAGATAAAGAAAAACCGCGTATGTGCAGGACTGCTATCATAAAGAAAGCTGGTACAGGAAGCTGTTATTGTTCTGCAGTGTACTAGTTCCCCTAAGAAAAAATAGCACACACGGGAAAAATAGCTCCTAGCTTTTGTTCACTCAGAATAGAGAATGCAAAGTGAATGCTTACATCTAATCTGGTCTGATGCTGCTTAGTCATCTGGTCTTGAACCTTCAGTCTTCGAAGCAGCTCTTTGAAACCCACCATGGGCACAGGAATTAATCTAAAATGCAAGGTTGCTTTTCAGAACTTATAAAACCAACAAGATTTTATTAACTTTTATAACTTATAAAAACAACAAGGTCTATATTCTGTAACAGACCTCATGAAATTTACAATGAATTTCTAAATCCACGGCACTGAGATCAACAGTTACCATGCTATTTTCAACCTCCTTATTTAACAAATTAGGAATTCAATTCAGTCAAAAACTTGCACTCACTGTTAATGAAAATGTAACAGATGGCTAGGATCCAGGTTTCCCCACCCCTGCCTAGTCTCACCTCATCTTGCTGCCTTCCATGGCAGAACTGTTTTAAAAAGCAATGAAAATAACTCTTCAAATGCAAGAATACAACAAATAGTCCATGTCTGTTTGCTTCCTTTCTGGTAAGTACCAGTCTATATATAAAATAGTGATACACTTACTTTTCAGAATCGGGGTTATCCACCTTGGCTTGTTCCCAAATAATAGGATCAACACCTACCACAAACAAAAATATTCTTATAAAACATGATTTTCTGTGTTTATATTTGTATGGGAAATACTTTCTTAAAATTAAGAGTTCAGAAGTTATAATGAGGAATTACTTTTAAAAAATGTTCATTATAAAAATTTTATAAATATGAATTGAAAGGAAGTATTTGCAGCAGATAGTATAACACATCCACCTCTAGAACACAGAGAGCCCACATAAACAAAAAGTGCAATGACTCAAACAAGAAATGAGCAAAAGACATAAAAAGGGTACTCTCAAGTATGAATAGTTATTCAACCTGTCATCAGGAAAATACAGACTAAATATTAATTCTTTAACTAACTTGCTGCTGTGGGGGGCACAATACACTACAATTGCAAATACACTTGGTAGAGGCTCTCTGAAAGGCATTTGCCAGTGAACCTAACAAACCTAACACACAGGTCTCATTGTCAGAATTTTACTGCAGTGAACTTGGTGTGAAGGAGAGAACCGGGGCTACTGTGTCCCCTAGGCTGCCCTCAGTCTCACTGCGCAGTCCAGGTTGTGCCCTCAACTTCATCTTCTAAGGCTGAGATTACTAAATATTCACATGCTCTAAGATAAATTTCTACAGATATTAACTGCTGCTTAGTTTGGAAAAACGAATTATAAAAACAATATTGAATTAAGTAAGGTATATCTATAGAATACTCTAGCGTTTAAACAGAATAAAGTTCCTCTTCAAGCACGAACATGGGAGACACTGAGAAATCTGTAAGTGAAAAGGCGGCAGCCATGTGCGGTACGGATCCTTTTCTACTCCATGCAGAGTCCAGCATCGCTAACAGACACCGCTAGGGAAGGGACACAAGCTGGACTTCCAGTCTACTTAGTTAGGATATCTAGACTTTTTTTTTTAAGCATTAACATAGTTAGGTAAGTAGTTAAAGACAAAAAACCCAAAACACTTCAAATGAATATCTACAGGCAGACAGGTTAAGAATTATTTTTGTCATTTTCCAAAGTTTCTAATGTCTTAGTTATATAATTTAAACTTACAACTAACTAAAACACAACATTCAAGAATACATTCCAAATAAGCAAACACATGACCAGTTCCCGCACTAATAACTGACAAGCCAGCTACAGCACGTACCAGCAGGAGGGTTCTGCAGGAGCTGCTTGATCTGAGCAGGGGACAGCTCTGTTCTGGTCATAGACAGCGTCACCCCGAGCTGCTGTAGCTGTGTTTTAATGTTGGCTTGTTCAAAGTGGGCATACAGTGTTGTCGCTGGGACTCTTCTCGAGGTGCCATTTGGAGAGCGCTCAACAACATAAATGACAACTTCTGTCCTGGAGGCAAACAACCAATTTATCAGCCTGACTTCATGACCCACAGCCACACTGTCTGGAAAGACCGATGGCTGAAGTCAAAACGGTTTTTACAAGAGAAAAGGTTTGTGTTTATTTTTTTTTTAAATCTTGAAAGTAAACCTCTATATTAGGTTCATTGGTAAATCATCTTAAATAACAAAAACCAAAATGAGGTAGGTAAATAAGATAGAATTTAGGGGGCTGGAGAGATGGCTCAGAGGTTAAGAGCAGTGGCTGCTCTTCCAGAGGTCCTGAGTTCAATTCCCAGCAACCACATGATGGCTCACAACTATCTGTAATGAGATCTGGTGCCCCCTTCTGGCATGTAGGTGGAACACTGTAATAAATCTTTAAAAAAAAAAAACCAAAAAACTGTATCTCAAAATAAAAAAAAAAGCTCAAAAAAAAGATAGAATTTATTTTTTGAGAATATTTGTTCAGCAGTATATTTCTCTATCAAATATTTCTTACTGTTCCCTGCTCCCTAGAACTATTGACTCTTATGATTCTGCCAAAACTTATGGGCTGCCTGTTGCAAGCAAGACCCAAGAAGTACAACCTGAGTCAGACACCGGGTATTACTAGAAATAGTAACAATATAATTCACCTAACCTTAAACTTACAAAAGTAAGTATTTCGCCACCAAGAAGAAATGACGAAAGGACGGGGGAACTAGAGCAATCACACTGTCCATGAACGAGCAGAGAGCACGGGTTGGACACGGGACTCTAGCATGTAGACAAGGCAGGAGGAGCACTCTAAGTACAAGGTGGACGGATAACCAGCACTACACAGTAAGACCGTCTAAAACCCATCAAAAACAGCAGCAACAAAAACCAAAACAAGCAAAAGGAGTCAGTTATTAAAACACTCCAGTAAAGCTTCATGATGTGGGATGCCCCTCTGTAAGCTGTGAATATATTCTATTACCATTGATTAATAAAGAAGTTAATTTGGCCAATAGCCACAATAGAGCCAGGTGGAAAATCCAAACGGATACAAGGAGAAAAAGGGTTGGAGTCAGGGAGATGCTAGCACGTGGATAGGATGAATAGGAATACAGATGAATAGGAATGAATTAATTTAAGATGTAAAAGCTAGTTAGTAATAAGCCTGATCCATCAGTCAAATAGTTTGTATAATATTAAGCCTCAAGGTAAATATTCAGGAACTGCGGGTGGGAGGGAAACCTCCAGATATAGCTTCGGTCTGCATGCAACTTCAACGTGTCCTGCTGTTCCTGAATGAAATCTACATCCTAGTATTGTAAAGTTCATCTGATAAAGAAATCCAAAACAAATAAAACACTTTTCAACGCTTCTATAAATTTGTAATAATCACCAACTAGAGACAGCATTCTGCTGAGATTTATGTTTCAGCAGCAACAAAACCCACAACGGAACAACCCGCGCACATGTTTACTTACTGATCATCTGGCAGTGTCTTAATGCCCTCCACATTGACAGTCAGGGTCTGGTTTCCTCCCAAAACCTTATGCAATGATTCCACTAGCTGCTGTTGCTGGCTTCTAATGTCTGCTTCTTTCTTGTTGAAAACTAAAACCACTAATCCATCTTCATCTTTATTATTGGGCATACAACTATAACCTACAGCCTGTGAAATGAACCAAAGTATCAAAAATACATGCAGACTTTACATGAAGTGTTGAATAGCTCAGCATCTGCTAGAATGACGGAAATGGCAAGAGCTCTGTGGGACACCACATGAGCAAACTTCATTTCCCTAAACTAACATAAATTTAAATTTCCTCTCCAGTATAGGAACTAAAGGATTTCTCTGGAAGATTTTGATACTCATTCATTTTCAGAGGTTTCTTATATTGGAACAACTCATATGTCATAAACATAACTGTAGAAGTCATGGACTGAATGTACTTACTTCACTATAGAGGTGACTCATGAATCTTTACATTTTAAAGAAACAATTTACAAATTAAGTATGTTTAAGGTACAATGACACTGTCGAGATACTAATGATATCAAGAATGTCTACTTTATGACTACATGTTATAAAACTATGAAACAGGTTATTAGTGTAACATTAAATGAGTAAAATATTACATATTATTAAATACAAGGAATTACACATTGCTGAAATAGCTTATATACAGAAACATTTTGTCCTTTGTCACCACTTACATGTAACTTTTAAAAAAGTTCATTCATGTGGACATTATACATTTTACTATGTATATTATATTTCAACTTTAAGAAAAGTTAAAACATTTAAACTGATACTTCTATGTTTACTACTGTATTATCTTATTGCCAAACAACAATATTAAAAATTTCAACTAATGATTCAGATGATATAGAAATTAAATAACCCTAGTGTGCAAAGCTAAACTATATTTTCCAAACTCTGAAACTTTCTGGTGTTAACATGATGTCTCAAGTTAAAAAAAAAAATATACACCTGACCTTATATGATGTCACAGCACACAAACACACTAAAATTACTGTATAAAATTACCTTTAAGCTATATGTACAAGATGAAGCTACATAAATCAATTTCCTATTTAGAAGAGTTCCTCAAGGTATGACATTATATTATCCAAAAATCTGAAAAGTCCAAAATCTGTATTACTTCTCTGGTCCTGGGGTGCTAGAGTGAAGTTCAGTAGCAGACCGTGTAACTAGGAGACATGAGGTTCTTTCTGGGTTTGATTCCTAAGCATCACCCCCCCCATCCCTTTACACTCCCCCAAAGGCAGGGTGAAGTACAAACTTCATTGTAATATATTGATTTGTTACGTGGAAAATACACTGTCAGTTGTGTGTGGGGTGCAGCCTTACCATCTCAACACTCAAGAGGCTGAGGCAGAAGGATCATGAGTTTAAGGCCAGCTTGGACTATTGCAGCAAGAGCCTCTCCTGTTTTTCTTTGAAGAACAAAAAAAATAAAAGAAAGAAAGAGAGATCACATATATACAAAAACCAAAAATAAAGAAAGAAAAACAAATGGTCAAGTGGAACACTTCCACTGTCAAATTTCAATGAGATGGTTGTTTATAATAATGAGGCAGAACAAAGAAAACGGCCATTACTGTTTGAGCGCCTTTGGCACCCAACTCTAATAATAGTAACAGGTTCTACACGCCAAGGAGAATCCATGCACTGCCGGGGAGAACTTCTCTGACTAGTCAGATGAACACAGCCTACGTCTGGTACCCTTTAAAATGACAAGCAGACCACACTCTCTTTTTTGCTTGCTTATTTGTATGTATGTAAGGGGGGCCTGCTATGGCACAGGGAGGTCAGAAGACAACTTTTGGGAGTCATGTGCTTTGGGGAGATCATAAGGCTCGGTGACAAGCTCCTTCACCCACTGGGTCACCTTATGGCCCTGGGTTGGTTGTTTGTTTTGAGATGGGGTCTAATGTAGCCTGGGCTGGTTTCCAATTTGCTCGACAGCTGAGGATGACTTGACTTCTGGTCTCTCTATGTCCACCCCTGAGCAGAGATTCAGGTGTGTACCACCACAGCCATTGTTCCTCCTCTGCCAACACCTTCTTCCTCAGTCCTATTGTGATGGCTGTGTGGTCACTCTGAACCACACATAACATTTTTCAAAAATCACTTTAAATTTATAATTTTTATTTAAAATAAGAAGTGTAGCCATACCATTCTTAAATGTCATTTTAATCTAAAAGCTACTATATATATATATATATATATATATATATCTTATATTCACTCTTTAAATGAAAATCAAAGATACAACTGATACCTTAAATCGGCAAAAAGGATTTTCCTGTGTAAACTCCACGGGAGGAATGTTATTGTTGAAATATCCTTTTCCTGTTCCCCAGAAAGCCTGAAGCTGGTTCCATTTTGCCAAAATGGCATCTCTCTCATCCCCCAGCAATGTGGGAGCAGAAAGTGCACTGGCAGTATTGATGAGCTGGTTGGACTGGGCAGGAGCCTGTGTAGGCTGACTGAAGAGACCACCTAAAGCTTAGAAAGGAAAAACAACTAAATACAAGTCCAGAAAACTTAGATTCAAGGAACAGTGAGTAAACCCCTTCCCAGATGTCATATCCTAACTTGGGAACCGATCTGTATACTATCAAGGAAACCGAGAGGTAAAGCAAACAGGCGTCAACTGCCAAGAGCCCGAGGCCGTCAAAGAGGACTGGACTGGAAACAGCTGAAAGGGCCCATTAAGTGAGCAACAGCTTGTGGGATGTTCACTTTAGATGCTGTCAAGGTCTTGTATGTCACTGACTCCTCTGTAGGGCAGAGCAGAGGGCATGGCTATCTGAGCAAACAGCTCTACAGATGCTCCGATGGCACAGTTAGAAAAAAGATCGGACTGCCAAGACCTGATGCTTGAGAGATGGGGCAGCTGACCGCACCTAGATAAACAGAGCTTTAAAAATGAAACAAGCCAGCCATGGTGGTGCATACCTTTAATCCCAGCACTCGGGAGGCAGAGGCAGGTAGAGCTCTATAAATTTGAGGCCAGCCTGGTCTATAAGAGCTAGTTCCAGGACAGGCTCCAAAGCTACAGAGAAACCCTGTCTTGAAAAACCAAAAAAAGAGTGCTTGTTGCTCTTCCAGTGGGTCCATGTTTGACTCACAACACACCAAAGTAAACAAACAAAGTTTAAATGCTTGGTAGCCTAATTTTAAAAAACAGGACCCAGAAGGCTGAGGCTGATGAAGCAAGATTTTGCTGACACACTCCTAGGGAAAAAAGAGCTGGAGAGACAAGTCTATTGGGGTGGGTGAATCGCAGGGTGACTGTGTTACCCAACATTAAAAACAACAACAAACCAGAACCACACTAAGTGAGGTAAAATTTGTTACAGATGAATTTCAACAAACAAATGCAAGAAGAATTTAGATGAATATAACTTCTTAATCTGTAATAAATAAACTGATCTAAGTAATGATTACTAATGACTGCTAGAATCATTACAAAAAATTAGATATTATATACCTCTTGATAAGGGATATATGACATTATCTTACAAATAAAAAAATATGAAACTATCTATGTAAATAAGCTCCTAGATCCCACTCAACAATAAGAGATACAGATGACAAACACTATGCTTAACTATGTAAGAATGAACAGTAAAGAACTGGCTGAAATCCTCTGAAAGACAAAAGACAGGATTTCTTCCATGAATTGATAATATAAAAGAAGGCTTGCAGAGATCTAAGTATGGCAAAGCTAAAGAGTTATGTTGACACACTCAAGTCAAGGAACCACGGGAAATGGAAAAGGCTGTAGAAGACGGGACAACAGTTCCTCCAGTGGAGCAGTACCTATGAGGAAACATGGAGTTGGCTCAGGGTCTGTCTTGACATGATAAGAGTGTGCCCATATAAATAATACAATAAATGATACCATATACAGATTTCTCCACTTGTACTACTGTTAGAAATGACAAAACTTTTAACGGACCGACCACAAACACAGGGCCCTTTCATCCTAATCGTGCCGCTCGGGCTTTCCCTAACTCCTGTCAAGCGCAAGCATGTAAAGCAGCTTTTGGAACTCTTTGGAACTATCTGTAGTCCTTAACACTAAGACAGTCTGCATTTGAAGCAATGGCGCTAGCTGTTACGGCTACAACTTTACATCTGAAGACAAAATCTCACTTACTAGTTTGCTGCTGTTGCTGCGGCTGCGTATTAAATCCTCCAAACCCCAGGCCGGTTCCCAAACCAGTACCTAAACCAGTACCAGTTCCCGTCGCTGTGCCAAAACCAGTACCGAAGCCAAAACCTTTGTTTTGAGTGCCACCGAGAAGGCCTTCCAAGGAAAAATCAGAATCAGGTAAGTTAAGAACAACGTTTCTAACGTCTCCCGCACGTCTTTCTCCAGATGACTTCAGCCCTCTTACCTGTGCTGCCCGTGTTTGTTGGGGCAGAGAAGCTGAATGCAGAACCTGCAGTAGTAGTTGTTGTTCCGAATCCTCCAAACCCACCTAATTTAAAAAGAAAAAACATAAAGGTTCTTTTGCGTTCATAGAGGGAATTCATCTTCAAATATTTTTTAAGTAGCTTCTAAATACAAAGAACATATTGATCTAAATTTTTCTTTTTTTTCAGTATCATTAAAAAAATCCTACACTATTACTAATACACTGCAAGAAATAAATGATGAAGTATTTTAAATAGAAATAACATGGTGCAATGCACAGTCCTTTTAACTAAATGGGTAACACGATTGAAAAAAATACGTTAAAACCTTTGCCATAACTGTAAAATGATACAGATGTACCTTTAGATTAGCTATTACAAATTGAAGTATCTGTATGATTTTGACTAATAAAATTAATGAGACTAAGCATGTACTGACAATGGAGTTGTTTAAAAAGTAGGTTTGCATCGGGTGGTGGTAGTCTTTAATCCCAGCACTCGGGAGGCAGAGGCAGGCGGATCTCTGTGAGTTCAAGGTCCCGGAAAAGCCAACAAAATGAAAAAAGAAACTATCATGTTATGGCAGCAGATGGCTTTGCCAGCTTGCAACCTTAATTTCCATAACTGAAATTACATCGACATTAGTTCACGTTTCTTCTTAGTCTGTGTGCAGCAACTTTTCAAAGGAAACACCAACAGGCTTCTTACCTCTGTAAAATAACAATGTCTTTCTTGAAGGAGGTAAAGAAAAAATGTGGAGGAGCGGCAGGAAAGGTAGCCAAGGCTACCCTGGGCCTCGGAGGCACATCATGGCAACTGACTAATTTTACTTCTAAGTAAGTCTAGAAACAAAATAATCTTGACATATCTAAGAATATATGACTAGAGTGAAATGCTAGCCCAATTTTTAAAGAGTATCGGTAGTAGTTACCTACTTATAAATACGCTGTCAAAGACATTAAAAACAAACATCTGAACCATAAATGCTGGGTTATACTCCGGGTTTCTGAGAGTCTAACTCGAACCTCATTTATTTCTTGTAATAGGATAGCCTCATCAAGATTGCAACATAGGACAGGTGTGGTAGCGAGTGTCTACAACCCATCAAGAGAGAAAGACAGCTTCTAAATGAGAATGGACTACATAGTGAAAAGCTGTCTCAAAAATTTTTAACTAGTTTTAATGAATTTTGTGGTGCTGGGATCCTGCACATGATAGGCAGGCAAGTACTTCATCACTTGGTGACACTCTCCAACTTAAAACAATACAATTTAGATTTGGAAATTTAGTGCATAGGCTGTTGCACACATGTAACATAGATTCTACTGCAATACTGCCAGCTAAACTTTTTGATGAAACACCTAAGATAGGAAGTACTGTCTCTAGTCCCCCTTTATCTTCCTACTTTTAGAGAATAACTATGTTATCCCAACTGGCTACACAATAAAAACACTAGTCAGCATCTTATCATGTTTCAAATTACCAAAAATGCTTTATTAGTGAGAGTAGACCTGCAAAGCTAAAAAATTCAATTTTATAGCTCTTTGCTTAGGCTGTTAATTAACATATTTGAAAGCAATCAAAACACAGTATTATTTGTACAGCTCAAAACTCAACAGTGACAACTTCAAACAGACATGAAATCAAGCAAATACAAACAAGTTTATTTGTTGCTGTTGAACATGGATTTGCTTTATTCTGAAACATAAATTTCAAAATAAGGTTTGTTTTGCCCAGTGCCAATTTTAAGCAAAGTAGAAAACGCAAACATAGCAAGGGCAGTGCTATGTAAACACTTCTAATCAATCTTTATCTTTGGCATGTTCAGGTCTATGTCACATTGTTTTCAACTCAGAGAATAAGGTGATATACAGAATGTGGAACCAAGTGAATGGACAAAATACCTGACTGTCCAAGTCAGCTCAGGAAGTAATGTTTACCAAATGCATATAATTGGCATGGGCAGAAGTGGCATAACATAGACCATGGACGATAAATTCATATACGAGCAGCTGAGGGTCAAGATGTTTTCAAGGGTCACTTTACGTTGAATTCACATAAGTCTACTTTAAATTGGGACATACACAGCCATTATATTTGTGTTTTGAAAAATTTTAAAGATCTTCACGCCTGCAGGTCAATAAAATCTTCATAATTCTTTTTTTGAGTGCAAAGATGTCTAGCCTACTCAGTGTCATCTGGTAAATTAAAATGCTCATGGAGACTTTCCCAAAAATGTAGCAAAGAATTGAAGATTCTTTCTAAGATTACATCTCTTATAGAAGTACATACTAACAGTTGAATTAATGGAAGAAAAACGTTGTCCTACAGATTGAAAAACAAGACAGGTCACCGCTGTTCGTATAAGATTTGTTTCTCTTGGAAACACAAGGACAATAAGATGAAATCCCAATGAAATATGTATAAAAAATGAAAAATGACTGCAGGAGTCCAAGAATCCCAGGGAACTGCTTATACTGCCGCTAATAATTTGAAAAACATTCTAGTTCAAAGTAAATTCCATTCCAAATTCTTATTTTGAAGGTGTACTCTGTATGATTAAATGCAAACCCACAAACGAGAATTCCAGCTCTCCAGGCTTTCTAATAAAAAAAAAATCACATCTTTTAAGAAAGTCAAAACTTGATATACACTCAATTTGACCTCAGGAAACGAACCCTTCCCTTATTAGACAAGTGCAATCCCCCCTTCCCCAAACTCTAGGAACATTCTTGGACTCCAGCCCCCGACCCTCGTTATACACATGACCCGCAGTATCTACCTGCACTCGTCAGACTGTTACCAAAATTGAACGGAGTCGCCGAGGTGGTAGAAACACCGAAATTCCCAATATTAAAGTTCACTGCAGGGTTAGCAGTTAATCCGAAACCCCCAAAATTAAACCCACCGGCGGTGGAGTTGGCAGTCTCAAGCCCACCAAATCCTGATAGACGTGGAGGCAGAGAAACAAAAATTTGAAAAGGTGAGAGGTGGGGAAGAGAAAAGGAAAAGAAAGCAAGATAAGAATTACAAGAATCAGCAAGAAGCTTCACAGCGTGGATAAACCTGACCGGCACCGGAACCGGTTAACAGAGCCGAGGAGGTGGGGACAGAGTGAGGAGCGAAGGGCACCAGGGGCAGGGGCCAGCATCCCCCGGGCTGGGGAGGGGACGGAGGGAAGCCCTCTGGGCCGGGAGGCCGAGCCGGACGAGGGGTCGCGGGGTCCCGGGAAGGGAGAGGGGCGTCGCCTCCGGCCGGCCTCTCCCGGGCGGAGTCCCCGGTGGCGGGAAGCCACCCGGCAGCCGGGCCACGCGGGATGCGCGCGCTGTGCGAGCCCCAGGCCGACCCTGAGCAGCCCGCAGTCCTCCCGCCTTCGCCGCCGCCGCCAACCCTCTTCAAATGTCCCCAAGGTGTCCCGCGTGCCAGGGGCGACCCCGGACCCCCAGCCGGGTGGTATCGGACCGAGGGGGCGGGCCCGAGGCTTCCGTGCCTTGGAAGGAGGTCCAGGAGCTGACTCACCCGCGGGTGCCGCGGTAGCTGCAGAGGTGCCAGAAGTGCCCGAAGGAGCCCCAAAATTGAAAGCCATGTCGCGGGAGCAGCGCTTAGGTTGTCCCGGGCTCCCGCGGCTCCGCGCTCAGTGCTCTCCGCTCTTCCGGCCGGCCGGGAAACGTCGGGCCGCACCATTAGTTCCGCCTCCTTTCGGGCCTAAGCGGAGGAGGGAGGAACCAACCAAGGCCGAAGTTGTGGGGGGGGGGGGTACAACGGGACCGCCTCCGTCCCGCTCACTTCCGGGGGTGTGTTGTGGCTTCACGTGGCGCGGGGCGTCACAACAATGGAGAGATGAGGGGCTGCTGGGCTTGGGATATCGCCTGCCACGGAAGCCACCTTAGCGAGGGGATGCGATGCGGAGACTGCGAGCAGTAGGGTGTGATGGTGCTGTCCTTACCACCGAGCTGGGGGCCTTCCCGGAGGACGTGAGGACGGAGCAGAAGCAGTAGCTGAGAAAGAGGCCTTTAGGAGTGACAGAAAGATAATGGGGATGTAGCAACACGTGTGTTTACGGTGTGGCACGCACTCTAGCACCCGTTTTTGCATAGTTTAACTTAATCCCCAGCTGTTTTTCAGACAGTTTACCACTATCGTCATTGAACAAGATGGAAGGCTGACCCGAATGAAACAGATGAGCCCTCTAACTGCTAAAGCCTGTGCCCTGTGTTTTTCTTCTGGGGGACATTTAATTCTCAACCCCATAGAGAAGATTCTGTTATTGACTGATGAGACGGAAGCGTCCCCAAAGTCATTTCGCTGGTACATACTGGAATCTAGTTTGCAACAAGGTTTTTCCCGACATTTTCTGAAGGGGTCAAACTCTCCCACTTTCACAACTGCTCTTAGGTTTCACTTCTCTGAGGACGCACAGGTCTTTTCCAACAAAAGGCCACTGGTCTACAAGGCCCTTAACATTCAGGCGGGAGGGAGAGAAGGGAGGGCGTAAGTTAGCCTCAGTGTCACAAGGACAAACCCAGCAGTCCCCCCCCCTCCTTGTAAGTTCACAACCTAGTGTCTGCTGAGTACCAAAAATGATAAGACTAAACAAATAACCCCGGGCGGTGGTGGCACAGGCCTTTTAACCCAGGACTTGGGAGGCAGAGGTATGCAGATTTCTATGAGTTCAAGGCCAGCCTGGTCTACTGAGCGAGTTCCAAGACAGCCAGGACTGTTACACAGAGAAACCCCCAAACAAACAAACAAAAAAAAAACCAAATTCAAAATCGAATCTAACTAACTAATCATGTATCTGTCCCTGAAACTCCCCTTAGCTGTGCTTAAAAGGAACCTACACGTCCCTCTTGGGTCAGGGGTTGTCGCCGTTTTGTACAGGTGAAGGACTGTTCATGCATGCTGGTATAATCAACACTCTTTGTCCTTGCATGCCATTTGAGTCCGGGGTCTTCCTTCAGCGTTTCTGTGGCCCCTACATTCATATAAGTATTTATGGTATTTTGAATATATATTCCTACCCCTAAACTTTCTTTCACATCCCACCTCTCCTATTAGTTTCCTTTGTTCCCCAGCAGCTTTATTTCAGTTTTCATGTTATGTGTGTGTGCGCGCACATGCATGCGATTTGGTGTATGTACATTTAAACTTAGGAATCTTAAATTAGAAAACATTTGTCCTGTGATTGGCTTAATTCACTTAATATGATTGTCTTCAGTCATATCCATTTTTGTGCAAATGACACAACTTCAATGTTTGTGGTTGAAAATTCCTCTGTGTGTATATACACCGCCTTTTCCTTATACATCCCTCTGCTGATGGGCAGCTGGCTTCGTTAATGGTGTGACTAGCGCTGCATTCACAGGCACGTGTCTCTGCAATAGGCTAACAAGGAGTCCTTAGAGGTGTAGCTGAGGTCTGTGGTAGATCTAGTTTGACGTTTTCTGAGGAACCCCTTTGCCCCAATTTATTTAGTGGAGGGGGTGCATGTGCACACGTGTGTGGGGGCCAGAGTTTGACATGGTTGTCTTTCTAATTTACTCTTATCTTTTGAGACAGGGTCTCTCACGGAATCTGGAGCACATCAATTTGGCAAGAGTGGCAGACCAGCAATTCCCATGGCCGCCTGACTTTGCATGCCCAGTGCTAGGTGCTAAGTGAATCCCACAGTGCCCAGTGCTAGGTGATAGGTGAATCCCACAGTGCCCAGTGCTAGGTGCTAAGTGAATCCCACAGTGCCCAGTGCTAGGTGATAGGTGAATCCACGGTGCCCAGTGCTAGGTGCTAAGTAAATCCTACAGTGCCCAGTGCTAGGTGGTAGGTGAATCCAGGGTACCCAGTGCTGGGTGGTAGGTGAATCCACGGTGCCTAGTGCTAGGCTTGATTTTAAATCTGAATGCTGACGGTTGAGCTCAAACCCTCACGCTTGCGCAGCTAGCACAGTACTGCCGCGCTGTCTCTCCAGTCCCAGCTAAAAATTACCATTCCATTTTGTCTTCTTGTAGATTATGGACAGGATTTCATACTCTTTCCTGAGAGCGACAAAAAATGTTATGATCAGATTTTTTTTAATTTAAGAAATAAAAAAACCAAACATCCATGCCTGTGATCTCAGCATTCAGAAGACACGGGCAACTGAGTTGGGGGCCAGCATAGGGTACACAATCGAAGTATCTCAAACATTTTTAATGTGTGTGTGAATGTGGTGTGTGCATGTGTGTACCTTCGTGCACAGGTGTGTGTTCATGTGTGTGTGTGAAGGCCACAGGAGGACATCTGGTGTTTTTTCTATTGCTCTTCACTTTGGTCCCTTGATAGAGCAACTCCCCATTGAACTTTTTTTGTGGCTTTTCCCTCCTAGGGATCTTCTGGTCTGTGTACCTGCCAGCACTGTTAGACACACGCATGGCCACACCTAGCTTTTTACATGGGACCCAAACTCAGTCCTTATGTTTGAGTAGCAAGTGTTCTTTCTTACTAAATTGTCTCCTCAGTAAACCCCCAAATAATGTTAAAATGCTTAAATTTCTTTTGTTTTTAATTTTGTACCTGTGTGGGTGTGTGCCCGTGTGAGTGCGTGCGCCCTCAGAATACAGAGAAGAGGGTGTTGGATCCCTGGCAGTGGTGAGACCTTTGGTGTAGGTGATGAGAACCAAACTTGGGCCCTCTGCGAGACCAGTGCTTTTTTTTTTTTTAAAGATTTATTTATTAAGCATACAATGTACTGCTGGCAAGGAAGGCACCAGGTCTCATTACAGATGGTTATGAGCCACCATGTGGTTGCTGGGAATTGAACTGGGGACCTCTGGAAGAGCAGCTAGTGCTCTTAACCACTGAGCCATCTCTCCAGCCCCCAGCAGTGCTTATTCTTAATCGCTGAGCCATCTCCCCCACTAAGGCTGCCCAAATTAATGTTCATAAGATCCCTCTGATTAGCAAAGGGAAATTGAAAGGGGCCTGCATGTCTGTAGGAAGCAGAGTTTGCAGGGGTATTGAAGAGTTCCATAGTGAAGAGGGGACAAAGACTTGATTGCAGCTCTGATACGTGATGTTAGGAGAACAAATGAGAGAAAGAGAGAGAAAACTGCACAGAATCTGCTCCACTGCTGCAGGACCGAGAAGGAGGGACACAGGACACTCCCTGGTTCCTGCTTGAGTAGACGGGAGAGTGATGGGCTGCTATATACTCCCTGCATGCCAACGATGCCCGATGCCCACCGCACCACTGTTTCTCTGTAAGGGAACTGCTGTAAGTGTAAATATGTCGGCAGAAATGAAAATTTCCATAGAGGAGCTGGCATGTGAAGGTTAAGAGCTCACCACGTAAAAACTTAAAAAAGGACTCTCCCGGAAAATAATAATAATTAAAAAAAAAAGTATGGACTTAGTATAGCAGCCTCCTAACTGACCTTTCCCCCCACACACACAGTTTATGTCAACTCTCTCAGGTCACTCTACATCTAGGGTGTCTTCTCTCACCCAGCCTCCCAGGACACCTCTATCTAAAGCCTCCACTAAACTTCCCAATGATTCTGAAATAAGGCAAAGCACCAGAATCTGTAAGTGGCTAACAAACCCTCACATAACACGGCCCTGGCTTGCTTCCCAGCCCATTGCCCACCGTTCTTTCCTTCCTGAGTCCCAGCCAGAGACCAGAGTCACGTGTTGTGTTTTTGTTACTGTTCTCTTTGAAGAGACTCCCTGACCAAAACAACTTCTACAAGAAAGCGTTTAATTGGGGCTTGTTTGCCATAGAGGGTTGGTCTATTATCATCACAGCAGGCAGGCATGATGTTGGAGTCGTAGCTGCGAGTTTGCACGTGACCTACAGGCAGCAGGCAGAGAGAGAGATTGGGCCTGGCTGGGCTTTTAAAACCTCACAGCCTGCCCCCACTAACACACCTACTCCTACAAGGCCACACCTTCTAATCTTTCTTAAACAATTCCACCAACAGGGACCCAAACGTCCAAATCTATGTGCCCATGGGGCCATCCTCATTGAAACCACCACGTGTAGTAAACCTGTTCGCTCCTGCTCCCGGGCTCATCTGAAATGCTCTGCGGTGCCCAAGGCACATTCCCAGGACACCCTGAATCATGACTGGTTCCCACTTATCTGTATGGCTATTGAGCCACTCTTCCCCACTAGACTGTAATTTCCGTGTGCCTCCTTCATGTGTGTAGTGTGTGGCATAAAGGAGGTACTTTTTAAACAAATGTACTCTTGTGAACATATAGCACGTCATAGAAATTGCAGCCCATGGTATCACATGGTATTCACATATTATGAAATGTGTGTAGCATATCTTTTTTAAAATTTATTTAATTTAATTAATTTCTTTATTTATAAAAATTTCCACTTCCTCCCCTCCTCCCAATACCCTCCCACTCCCTCTCCAGTCCTAAGATCAGTCAGGGTTTCCTGCCCTGTGGGAAGTCCAAGTTCCTCCGGGTCTAGAAAGGTGAGCATCCAAATAGATGAGGCTCCCACAAGGCCAGTCCATGCAGTACAATCAAAACTCAATGCCATTGTCCTTGGCTTCTCAGTCAGCCCTCATTGTCAGCCACATTCAGAGAGTCCAGTTTGATCACATGTTCCATCAGTTCCAGTCCAGCTGGCCTTGGTGAGCTCCCATTAGATCAGTCCCATTGTTTCAATGGGTGGATGCACCCCTCGCGGTCCTGACTTCCTTGCTCGTGTTCTCCCTCCTTCTACTCCTCATTTGGACCTTGGGGGCTCAGTCCAGTGCTCCAGTGTGGGTCTCTGTCTCTATCTCCATCCATCACCAGATGAAGGTTCTATGGTGAGCATATCTTAAAGCTGTATAAAATCTTTTTTTAGATTTGATAAATGAATAAATGAACTTATTACTGGAAATGAGAGTTTTATTTTCTGCAAATCTATATACATGTTTCTATACTCTGTATTTTGTGGCTCTTATTCTAGATTGTTCTTTAAATATTGTTCCTAGGCATATGTTTTAACACCGTATTGGTCTTTTGAATATATTTTTGGATTCTTATAATACTAGATTTCAAACATTTGGGCTAGATATGGGATATAGGTGTATGTGTCTCTATATAGCTTTGGGTAAGAAGTCAGTACTAGGTGCTTCCCTTATGATGCAAGCAGCTGAAATTAGGTTTAGGGTTCCTAGAGAGGACTTGAACTAGTGACCAAGGTCCTTCACATGTAAGAACATCTGTAACACTAACAGGAAACTTTCCGATGTTCTAGCTTACTCTGACTTCAGGAGGAGGGTGTACTATTGGGATGGGAAGTTCAAAAGGGAATCTGAATTTTAGGACTAATAGCTTCAATCTAAATGTTCCTGGAATCAAAAGCCTCAGACTGATGTGGGAGGGCCTTCCGTCTATGTATTGCTTTTATTGCTTAATGAATAAAGAAGCTTTCTTGGCCTTGGCCTGTGATAGGGTAGAGCAGAGCTGGGGGCGGGGCGGCCGGACAACTAAACTGAATGCTGGGAGAAAGAAGGCGGAGTCAAAGAGAAGCCATGTAGCTCTGCCAGAGACAGATGCTGGAGGGAACCTTGCCCATAAACCACAGCCATGTGGCAATACACAGACTAATGAAGATGGGTTAATTTAAAATATAAGAGTTATCCAGAAATACACTTAAGCTATTGGCCAAACAGTATTGCAAATAATATAGTTTCTGTATGGTTATTTCAGGGCTGAGTAGCCGGGAACAAACAAGCGGGCTCCTACAACGTCAGACCTCCACTTGTGTCTGATCTCCTAGCTCCTTCTTCTTGGGCTGTGAGCATTTCAGTTGGTGTGGTTGGGGCAGCCCAAGGTAAGATGTTAGTGCAGGTTAGTGTGGTAAGACTTGGGAAGAAACAGCAAACAGCACTGGGGGACTGGCAGGAAAGATCAGGAAATAAGTAGAATCTAGTAGAAAGCAGTTCCTAGCTTGGGAAGTAGGGAGGGAACGGGGCGGGGGGATCCTTCTAGGTCCTGCTAGAGAGCAGTTCCATACTGAGGAGCCTGATATGACCGTGAGGCTGGGACACACTAACTGATCAGAAAGCTGCTGGCCCCTGCAGTTTAGGGTTGCCTTGGTGTTTCCACATCTCTGAAGAAAAACCTGAGGCAGAAAAATGGGGAAAGGGGTCTGCTTGGAGTGGCCTGCCTTTCACAGTTGAGCAGAAATTACAAGTGGCCCAAAGAGTGTGAATTTGGGGATGCATCAGCAGAGGCGAATTTCTCAAATGAAACTCCATCCAATGAGAGACAGTTCACGCAACTTCATATAAACTTTTTTTTTAATTAGTGAAACAGTTTGTTGCATTATGGGTAGAAATAAAATAAGGTCAGGAACCACAAGAAATGAACCAACTGTGTAAGGTACATGAAGAACATAATGACCAGACTTTTTAAAACCAGGCACAAGCAATTTACACCAGGTACAATGCTCAGAGGGCCTTTGGAAGGATTCATACCGCAAACAACTTTGAGCATCCTTAAGTGAAAACCCCAATAGGGGTTAGCGGTGCTGAGCTTGTTCCATTGGATCATTAGTGATCTCTGTAGAACACACGCAAGTAAGGTCTATGGGGCAGAGCCTGGAGCCTCCCTGGAAATGTCCATCCCTCACTCTGTGCCCTCCCAGTTCCCTGCCATCCTGTGGTATGAGAATGCTGGTGGCCCCACAATCTTTGGGACCTTCCCAGGACAATGGTCTCAGCCCACACAAAATGGGTACATTTGTTGTTAGTCAGTCTGTAATTCCGACTGTGGCTTGTGGGTTTGCCATGAACCTTTTAGAAGGAAAATATCAAATGTGATTTTGAGCCATCGCTATCAATAACCATGGGGCGGATAGAGAATTAATCTATTTTTGGTCTCCTTTTCCACGTGAGATTCAGTCTACTATATACATCATTAACTGCTGTAATTTCTGTGTTAAAAAACATCTCCTCAGAGATGACCACGTCCTGAAAATAGGAATGAACCAATTAGTATGCACTAGCTTACCAATTTAATTTATTGTGGATAAGTAGTTGCATAATGACAGTCAGGTGTAGTGCACACCTGTAATCCCAGCTCTCGGGAGGCTGAGAGGGGAGGCTCACCATAAGTTCAAGGTCAACCTATGCTACCTAGTGAGTTCTAAATCAGCCTGAGCTACAGAGTTAAGACTCCATCTCAATGCATGAAGACCAAGATATGCTAATTACCTAGTTAAATATTGATAAAGTCTAAAGACATTTGTCATTATTAGAGATGAAGTATTTTCAATTTGGTTTTCACAGCCATGTTTGGGGTACCAAATATTTCTACCTTGGTTTGTTAAGAAAGGTGAAAATTTAACGAATCTGTCCCTTCAAGAAGGGACACAGCAGTCAAGCATAGTGGCTCACCAATCCCAGCACTCGGGAGGCAGAGGCAGTGGAGATCTGTGAGTTAAATGCCATCCTGATCTACACAGTGTGTTCCAGAACAGTCAGGCCTACATAGGGACATTCTGTCTCAAAACACCAAAATTAAAAAAAAAAAAAAAAAGAAGGGAAACATCACATACTGCTGTAGTGTCAAGAGAGGAAAAATTTGGGCCTGTATATTAAAGCAACATTTTACCTCCAAAGTCATATGGGTAACTTCAGTTTTTTAATTCTTTTTGTTTATATTGAAATTCAGTTTTAATCGACGAAATTCAGTTTTCATGAAATTATATAAGAGGTTGGCCAGATAACATATAGGGTTCCTCAGTAAAAAATCAGTGGTGAGCTCTGAGAGTCAAAGACAATGCCCTTCGTGATGGCTGAGGTCTGATGGCTGGGACGCCATGGTCCTTCAGGGACCTGAAAAGGAGTAGCTGGCTTCTTCTCAGACGCCTCATCCGAAGGGCTTTCTGTCTCGCACTCTAACACTTGTTGCTCTGTCAGGAAAACGACTGTCAATGGAAGCAGAGGGCACTTAGTGAGTGACGGAGAGCCACCAAACACTGGCTGGGACCAAACCTAAGGGATGAATTTAAAATCTTCTTTTCAAAGGTGAACTGCCTTCCTGGATCTCTATGTGACGTTAGCTATCGGCAGACGGGCTTTCCAACATTCGTAATTTTTCAAATAATCACTCAATATTTGGCAGTCACCGACATTCCTACCACCATCCTATTTGGCAAAGATGTCTGGGGATACATGCCATTGATTCTGGTCTCCCGGAGTCAGAGGCGTGTTTCTCCATTGAGACAGCTCTGACTAAAAATGACAGCCAACCTATAAACTCACACTGAACTCTACTCTAAATGAATACCCTCACCAACACTGTCAGGACATCCTCCTCCTCCACAAAAGCACAACCTAAAATCCTCAGGAGCGCGATGCTATCTACTGACAGACACCACCCACCCAACCCTGCCCACGTGACTCCCACTTACCATCAAACACTCGAAAGACTGAGTTATTTTCCTGAAGGGATTACAATCTTGAAGTTAGAGTGAAATACAGCATGTAACGTCTCAAGGAAGGAAAGCAGACACGCTTGCAGGGCGCATCATATGAAGTTATCATTTTACCCTGGGTGCCACACTCTTCCTCTTGTGTAAGGAGTTGAATGGAGAAGAACAGGAAGCCATACATATATATTTTGAACACAATTTGGAGAATGAAACACACTGAGTCAGGTCAGGTCAGCTAACACTAACAAGTGATGCAGACTTTGTATCTACAACGGGGGTCACAAAATCCCACAGCTCCCAGAGCCCAACCACAAAGTTTCTACACAAGTTTATTAGATACTTCCTAGACACATTAGAACTATTGCAGAGACATGATTTGATAAAGTATAATGTCCAGCCATATCACCCTGCTCGTCACCCTCTGTCCAGGAGTTCTCCTTCCTTGCCAGCACTGCGACTTCTCCCTCTTCTTGACGGGCCAGGAGCCTGTGAGGATTCAGGGGTTCCCCTGTCCTGGTCCACATCAGGGCGGTGCACACGCTCTCTCACCAAGCTCAGGCAACAGGTAAGTTTGATTAGGATCGTATGAGGGGTGCTCTTTCATCCGCCGTGCCCTGAGACAGACAACAGAAGATGCCACGGGTTAAATGTTAAGGTCGGCAACATCTGTCCTGATGCGAAAAGTTGAGGCCAGGTGAGGATGGAGAAGGTGGAAGGAGGAGAAGCTGGGCAGAGGTAGCTCCCTCCACTCTCCGCCCAGCTGCCTTTGCTCTTTAAGACTCTAACTGGACAGACCGTTAGAGGTCAGTTCTTTCTCTCCAGCCCCCAATACCAGACCTGTAATCTCCCCTCTCTCCTCTGGACGATATAACCATTAGCATCCTGGACCTGAAACAGCCTCCTTCCTGATTTGTAACCTACCTGGGACCAGTGCTTCAGAAGTTGTGGATGCTCACTGACGCTCGCAGAAGCCCTGAGGATGGCTAATGATGGGTGCTAATGAACGTTCCTAGGAGGTCTGTTTATACCTAGGAAAATTCTGCCGATGACAAGGACTGGCAGATCCATAGACGTCAATGGTAGACAGTTTGTCTCATTGCTAATTCGGGCTTGCCTGACAAGCATGAATGAACGTGACATACTGGCAGGGTTAGCCAAGCCAGCATCTCTCATACGGCTTCAACAGTTTCATCTCCTACTTCACACTGCTCAGAAAGTTTAGCAGGAAAACGGAAGGGAGAAACATCCCATAAAAACCAGAAATTACTGAGCATTTCAGAAGGGTGCCTAGGCCAGGTCTGGCGGTTCAAGTCTGTAATCCTAGTCACCAAGGAGACTGAAGCAGGAGATTCACAAGGTCAAAGCCCAGCAGTGTCGCAGAGCAAGTATAAGGTCAGCCTGAGCAGGTCAGAGAGACTTCTTCAAAAATATGTTTGTTTTTAAGGACTGGGCATATGTCTCAGTGCTAGAGTGCTTGCCTGGCGTGTGTCAGGTCCTCGCTTCAGCCTCTAGTTCCTCAGAAAAGAAGGGGTTCTACAGAGGAGCATCATGAGGTGTTCAGCCTCCTGGGCACTTGAGAGGCTGTTCTGAGCCAGTTTGTCCCATCCTTCTGGAAACGAATGATTCTCATGTACTCACCGTTCCCACTGCTATGGGATCTCGACCACAGCACCTTCAGATACACCAGGGATTCAAAGCATGTTACTGCCCCTTTGCTCTACAATATTGGAATTAGTTTATCATAGATAATAGCTAAGTTTATTAAGTAACACTGAGCCAAGTCCTCTGTGCTTTCTACTTTGTCCGATCCTCTCCAGAAACTCACAAAGGAGACACTATTTCCACTCTATTTTACAGATGATGAAATTGAGGCCACTTCAAGTGTCATATACAGACTGGATTTGAACCCAGAAGTCCATCACCAAAGCATAGGCGCTTAAAGGTTTTATGTTTCTTTCAAATTATTGTTTTCAAAGATGCAAAGCTACCTCGTATGGGATATATCCAGGAATCCCAAGTCCACCAAGAGAGCCTTAAATACCAAACGACACTGGTGGTTCTATCACCCTCCCTATCCCAACACACATCAGCCCTGCCTCCTACTTGGCCCATCGGTAATACAGTCACAAAAATCAGTACTTCCTTCCTCCATAAAACCCTCAAATATACCCAAGGGAGCCAGCTGACAGTCCTTCAGTAAAGCTTATTGAGGAATTACTCAGGTAAACTTATCAATAAGTGTGGAATATCTCTTTACATTGTGTGAATATGTCTCTGTAATTGGTTTAATAAAGAGCTGACTGGCCAATAGCTGGACAGGATAAGCTTAGACAAAGGAGCCAAACTGGGAATGCTGGGAAGAAGAAGGGACAAGTTAGGAGTCCCGAGCAGACACAGAGAGAAGTGAGAATAGCATGTTGTACCGAGAAAAGGTACCAAGCCATGCAGCAAAGCAAAGATAAGAAATATGGGCTAATTTAAATGTAACAGTTAGCTAGTAACAGGCCTGAGCTATTGGCCAAGCATTTATAATTAATAGTGAGTCTCCCTGTGGTTATTTGGGAACTGGTGGGAGGGAAAGAAAAGTCTGCCTACAAACAAGAGAGAAATTCCCCTAGCTAGCACTTACTTCATTCATGGACCCCTGTCCTCGGCACGCAAGCCATGTGAAAATCAAGCCAAGGAACACGCCCAGTGCCATGATGATGTAGGGTATGTTGGTGACGATCAAAGTCGTGTTAGTTACAGACTTCAATCGGCTTGCAGTCTCTTTGTCAATGACGACACTCTGGAGGAAAAAGAAATAGTATTAGCCTGAGAATTAGATTGTGTGGTTGGTATGTGTGTGTGTGCATGTGTTTCAAACAATAAAATACAATTTGATTATGTCATTTTTTTAACAAACCAGATAAACTGAAAATTCACTCAATATTAGAATAACCAAAGAGGGAATTTACTCATATATTTTCTCTTGAAGACAACTCTAACTCTTAACATAACTTGGAAAAGAGAGAAAAGATATTAAGAAATGTTGAGATAATATGTATTATGGTTCAAGTACGAAATGTCCCCACTGGCTCAGGTTTTAAATGTTGACCACATCTTGAAGTACTGTGTTTGTTTGTTTGTGTTTTATTTTGACACAGGGTCTCATTCTGTATCCCTGGCTAGCCTGGAACTCACTATGTAGACCAGGCTGGCCTTGAACTTGTGGCACTACCGCTGGAGTGCTGGGGTTACAGGCGTGTGCTGCCATGGTGTACTGCTTTTGAAGACCACGGAGCCTTTAGGAGAAGACGACCTCACTTCTCTCCTGAGTCCATATTATGGCCACCAGTCTCAACAAAAGTGATTCAAATGAGTTGTGGTGCTAACAAGAATTGGGGAGAGAATTCCTAACGGAGGGAAATGCTCTAGAACAGCATTTTGGTATGAGAACAGAGGTTTCCTCACTCAGTGTAATGGGTGAAGCATCAAAAGAGCACAAGTCCCTAAGAATAATAATGGCCCTGCTTAGTTTGCTCCGGTGTGGGGTGGGGTGGGCTGTGGTGGCGGTGGCAGGTTCTGTGGCAGATTGTCCTGTAACTGTCCTAGGTTTGTCAGAGTTGGGGCTTCCTCCTGACAGCAGTCTCTAGTGTCGTTTTCAGGCCTAGTACTTTTCTTTTCTCCCCCTCCCCTCTTCTTCTTATCCTCTCCCCCTCCCCTCCTCTCCTTCCTTCTTAAGACAGGGTAACCCTAGGTCTCACTAGGTAATCCTGTTTGGCCTTAAACTCACAGAGATTCACATGCCCCTGCCTCCTCTCCAGTACTAAGAGCCATTATGTCTGACCTTGACATACAATTTTTTAGGAATATTTTATTGCTTTGTTTGTTTGCTGTCATTTGGTGGTGGCGGCAGCAGTGGTGGTATGTGTGTGCGCATGCACGCGAGTGTGCGGAAGCTGGAAGTAAGAAGACATTTCTCGAGGTTGGTCCCATCATCCACCCTGTGGGTTCTGGAGTCCAAACTCAAGTTCTTCAGCACTGACGCCAGGCACCTTTACCTGCTGAGCCATCTCGTCTGCCCCTGACATGTGACTTTCACAGAAGGTGCCTGGAGCTGTCAGGGCTTCAGTGGAGGCACAGGCTTCAGGGGACAGGGCCTGGGCGCTTTTGTCACCTGTGTAGCTTGTTTCTCACATAAGTGGCACCTCGGAAGGGTGTTACCTGGTGCTCTTGAGACAGAAAACGTCCAGATAAACGCTCAGGTACAGACCCCTCCCACAAGTATTAAAGAGAGCTTTTCTGGGGGCAGTATATATTTTAAAAGGTCACCATTGAGGCTGGAGGGATGGCTCAGCAATTAAGAGCATCACTGCTCTTGAGGAGGACCTGGGTTCAGGTCAGAGAGCCCACATAGAGCAGCTCACAGCACCCCATAATTCTGCTTTGTGGGGGTCAGATTGTCTTCCAGACCCTGTTAGCACCTGTGTTTACACTCACACATGACGCATGAACACACATAATTAAAAATAAATCTTGGCCAGGCAGTGGTGGTGCACACCTTTAATCCTGAGTGCAGCGGGAGGCAGAGGCAAGAAGATCTCTGTGAGTTTGAGGCTAGCCTGGTCTACAAAGCTAAGTCTGGGACATTCAGGGCTGTTACACAGAGAAACCCTGTCTTAAACAACCAAAATAATAATAATAAATCTTTTTTTTTAAAAAGCCACCTTTTCCTCTCTTCATAACTTAAATGGCACACCACTACAACTGTAGACATCATAATGGAAGTATCCCAAGCTTGGGCCAGTAAAACATACTTCTTCTCTTGATCAGGACTTACCTCATTGAGATACATCACTGGGAAAACCATGGTCCTGATGTCTCCCGTTTCACTATAAAGAGAAAGGATGGTATTATGTCACAGATATCCTCACGAAAACATCTCTCGTCTGGAGAGACATGATCATACAAAAATTACAGCACACTTAATACACCCAGTCACCTAGAATTGACTGTGGACTTCTTAGTTAGCTTCGCAGACACATATAAATCAGAAGTCAAGACCACAATATTATCAGCCAGTCATGCAAAACTGCACGGGTATGTGGTATTTTATTAAAACATAAGGAGAACTGTTCAGCAAGGATGACACAAGCTGCCACTTGGGCAGTTTCTAGGCCACCTACACCTGCCTCTGCAACAAGAGCCAACTGACCCGTTTGTCCACCCTGTAATCAGTGTTTGGGGGCTTTGTTTTATCCAATTCTTGCAGCAGTCACATGTCATGGCTCTCATTATGTGCATGGTGGGAAGAAGGGAATCCCACTAATAGAGACTAGGGAATCTGCCCTAGATCACCGGGAGTGAGCAGTGGAACCAAGATTGTAATTCCATTTTGAGTCGGAGGGTCTAGCTCTTAACTATCATAATAAACTGTTTCAAAAATACACAGACAGGTGCCGGAAGACATCCCTGTAAACCATGTTTGCTTCTTAGAAGGAACCCATAACATGGGATTAAATCTGGAGAGTTCAATGGGGAAATCCATCATTATAGATGGATGGATAGATGGATTAGATTAGACTAGACAGTAGGCAGATGGACGGATACATAGAGAGACAACACATGTGTGGTTTTATGTCCTTGAACTTGTGATCTGCCAGCCTCAGTCTCCTGGGTAGCTGGAATCACAGGTCTGTGCTGCCAGGCTCAGCAAGATTTTTGACCTTTTCAATACAGAACAAGACCCTTACATTGAAGGGATCACCTATCACCTTTACGTTCATTTCTGTGAATGAGAGCAAAGTACAAATACGTATCTGGTACTGTCTACATTGGTAATATATAGGAAACTCAGTACCTATAGAAGGCTTGCCAAAATTATGTTTTTGATCAGTATTTTCTAAGATCTAAGAAAAATCCCACTGGCAAGTCTGGGCAGGAAGCTATACTCGGGAATTCTTACTAAGAAAATGTGGGAGAGAAAGGCTGCGTTCAGCCTCCTGCAACTGTTCAGATGAGAACTTGTAGGGATAGACAAGTCGAGACGTTAGAAGTAGCTCTCATTACTCCAATACCATGCCTACCCGAAAGTCATGAGGCAAACCCCACCTCTACCTCCGTAGGAAGAAATGACGCTTACACAAAGTCATCCAGTTTCTTAACATAAGTGTTGATTTGGAATCTCTTGGCTGCTCTTAAAATGATTCCAGTCAACTGTAGATAAAAAGAGAGAAAAAAAATTAATAGTTTTTCCAGCTGTATTTTCAACAGAGTGTAACTGTGTGTGGTTCTGACCCACAGGGACCCATTGCCATATTTAGCAGGCAGAGAGAACAAGGGAAAACTGGTCCCTGAAATGGAACCACGAGCACTAACTGCGCTGGGTGGACTGGGCTTTGTGGGGGCTGAGAATCCCTGGGAATCTGGTAAGACACAGATTCTGATTGGTAGATCAGGGTGGAGCATGAAACGAGGCATTTCTAGTAAGTTCCCAGGATATTGCAAAGCATGGAACACCCCATCAGAGGCTACACATTCTGTGTTGGGTATGGACATTTGGGTGATTGTCCAGAGCTAAGGGAGGATGGCTTCCAAGTGCAGGGCTCCCTGTGCCAGAGTGCTGGAGGCATGGGGCAGCAGCCCCCGAGGGGCACTGAGGGTACAGGACTTCACCCATCCCTTAGTGACAGGCCCTGCTGTTTGATTGATGAGAGGGATCTAGGTGGCCAATGGAGATCCAAGCACAGCCACACTCGAGGGCTGGGCTGCAGCTTAGATGGCACAGTGCTTGTGTAGCGTGTGTGGAGCAGCACAGTGCTTGTGTAGCGTGTGTGGAGCAGCACAGTGCTTGTGTAGCGTGTGTGGAGCACACTAGAGCTCAGGGTGGCCTTGGACTTGTGATCCTTTTGCCTCAACCTCCTCGGTAGCTGGGATCACAGGTCTGTGCTGCCGGGCTCAGAAAGATCTTTGATCTTTTTATTTATCTTCTACAGTGAGGGACTCTTACATGGAAGGGATCCCCTATGACATTAACATTCTTTTCTGTGCACTCAAAATATATATACATAACCGGGACTGTCTACATTAATAATAGATAGGACACTCAGTACCTATAGATGCTTTGCCAAAAGTGAATGAAACTATATTTCCATTTATATCTGTGTATTCTAAGCAGGGAATACACAATTCATCTGTAATTCTGAAGGCGAAGGGCATTTGTGATCCTGTCCAACAGCAGACTGATCAGTACATGGGTCCAGCCTCCGCTGTTTTTGGTAACTGAATTTGTACTGTTTTCATTTTATTTTTTTATGCTGGATTGAACCTAGGGCCTCATGCAAGCTAAGTAAGTACTCCACCACTGAGCTATATGGTTTTCCTTTGCTTTCTTTCTCTTCTTTAAAGCGGGTTTACTGTTTTTTTGCAGATTTGGTCCACGGAGTTAGGACTTCCCGTCACAGGCTATGAACCACAGTGCACACCGATCTCCTTCTGCCCTCTTAAGTATCCACAGAAGACAGTGTGTCTCTTAACGCTTTGGATTAAGAGAACCCGCGCATACACAATAAGACATGAGGAAGAGTGTACTCACAGGATTAATGTCCACAAATGTCTCGTGTTCCTCCTTGTTTGGGCGCATGCCTTTTATGGCAGAAACGAACTTCTCATCAGCTTGGTAAAAGTGTGGGAAAGACATGATTATGGGTGCACCTGCGTGGTAAGGGACAGAGAAATGAATGGTGTTGTTTCTTAAATCTAAGGGGCATATACAGCTCCTGACCACAAAGTTGGCTCCTAAAGAAAAAAGAAAAGCCGTACCCAAGTGAGCTTGAGCAGGGTCACTGCCCCTCTGTGACTCCAGGTTCAGTATTTATACTGCATGTTCTACTACCTGATAAATCCCGCATTCTCTCACTGATATCTTATTCCGAAGTCCTGGTCACATTTATACTTAAACAAACAGTTGCTGAACCGATACTTTTTAATCCATTGTCTGTGTTAAATAATGCTCTGTGACACTCTATAAAACTAAAGCCCTGTCAAGAGATGGTGACGCACACCTTTAATCCCAGCACTCAGGAGGCAGAAGCAGGAGAATCTTTGTCAGTTCGAGGCCAGCCTGGTCTACAAGACCTAGTTCCAGGACAGGCTCCAAAGCTTCAGAGAAACCCTGTCTCAAAAAACAAACAAACAACCCACCAAAACCAAGAAAACAACAACAAAAAACAAAACAAAAAACCACTGAAGCCCTTATCCTCATTTTTACATTTGAAGAAGCTGAGGTTCCCAAACATTGCTGAAATTTCCCAGGGTGCATAGCTGCAGAAGTAGTGTTCTGGATGGATGAGAAGGTCCCAGTTCAGAGCACTGCTTGGTTGACAATGACTTGGTTTGTGCTGCTGTTGTTTCGTTTGGGGTTTTGCGGTTTGTTTGTGACAGGGTCTTATTCTGTAGCTCAGGCTGGCGTGGAACTCACTCCATAGACCAGACTGGCTCAGAACTCTCAGAATTGCCCCTGCTTCTGTTTTCTAAGTACTAGGATTGATTACAGAAGTACGCATGCCTGACTTTGAAGGAAAAAAAAAAAAACTGTTTTACACCAGGGAACCTTGTTCTCCTGGATAGCATGATGTAAGAAGAGTTTAAGAGTCTCCCTGTGGTTCGTGGTGGCACATGCCTGTAAGTCCAGCACTCAGCAGAAGGATGAGCAGTTCAAGGCCAGCCGTGGTCACAATGAATAAGGGCAACTTGGGTTAAATGAGAACCTGGCTCAAAGAGGAAAAAATTTAAAAAGGTTGTGTGGCTCTTACGGAAGCAAGGCCACTCCTCCTTGTTCTGTGAACTGCTGTGCTTCCTTACTTAGAAGACACACTGCAGAGTTCCAGTCCCAAGGGGAGTTAAGTCCAGACAGGAGCACTGGGAACCAATCCATGCACAGTGCCGACACCACTTAGAGATCTGCACACTGCCCAAGTTTGGTGTGTGAAGGAAAACTGTCTACTGATGACAGAACCTCCAGTCCATAGTTGGGGGTTCCAGAAAGCGGAGAGGACAACGCTGTGCTAAGAGGTTTGAGTGCTGTAAAACCCAGTCTTTCCTGGACTCTCGCAGTAACGCCTTTAAGAAGAACACAGCAAGAAAAGTACGCCGTGATGTGAGGAGGACATCAAGCCCAGGAGCTCTCACCGAGCCTCACAGCGGGGGAGATCTGAAGGAGGAATGTGTCCCTACTCACTGCTAGCGCACTGGGCTCCTTTGCACAGTGGTCACCGAATGCCTAGATGTCATCTCATGGGAACCATCCACAGAACTTGTTAGTACAGAAAGCACAGATTATAGCATCCTCAGATGTATATCTTAATATCTCTCCAGAGAACTCTGATGCAAGGTTTGTGGGCGGCTGTGGAATGGACAAGGAGGGGCCTGTTGCCCTCAGACTCGTCCCAAAGGAGATTTTAAGGCCAATTAGACAAGAGAGCCAAGTTAGTGCACCCCTTTATTTTTAAAAAAGGAGTACTGCAGTTCAGGAGAGAGGGTTCCTATGCAGGCAGCTTCTCCAAAGGAGCTTTAAAGAGGGCCAGGCATGGTAGTCCTAGCTTTGGGGAGGCTGAGGCAGGAGGATATGTGAGTTTAAGGATATCTTGGGCTCCACAGTAAGTTTGAGGCCAGCCTCCAGGACTACATGGTAAAAACTTGTCTCAAAGCGACAAAGACTATCATCCTACATTCTTTAAAGAGGAATTCTATTCTAAATAGTAATCTAGCACAAATATTAGAAATGCTAGTGACACTGGTCTATATAGGTGAGTTACAAGACAGCCAGAACTTCACAGTGAGACTCCAGCCCGAAAAAAGAAGCAAACGAAACAGAAAAAGAACTACTAGCAAAGAAGTGCTTAGAGAAGTTTCATAAAAGCACATCCCTTCTCTTTGCTCTGTTCCCATGGTGATAAGACGAAGATACTAAGCTATGGACATCATCCCGGCACCCAAGAGGCTGTGACAGAAAGATGGAGCATGATGCCAGCCTGAGCTACACAACAGGACCCTGCCTCAAAGCAAGCAAAACCAAGAGCAAAAACCAGAAGAAAAAAAAAAAAAGAGGACACTGCACACCTGTCAGGTAAGGCTCCGTGGGTAATTCTGCTGCGACTTCTCACTGTTGAAATTAACCTCTGGGGCTGGAGAAATGGCTCAGCAGTTAAGAGTACTGCCTGCTCTTCCTGAGGTCTAGGGTTCGATTCTCAACACCTACATGGCAGCTCATATCTGCCTGTGACTCCAGTTCTAGGGGATCTGACACCTTCACACAGGCATGCATGAAGGCAAAATCACCAATGCATATAAAATTATATACAAATGCAATATATGTATATATTATAGTATGTATTATATATAAATAATCTTCAAGGCAAAAAGACACCTTTTGTCAGCTGCAGCACTGATGATTCTCTCATTCTTGGGAAGGGACAGAGAGCCGAGGCATCAGGAAACCAAGAGGGAGAACAAAAGGTTTAAAAGGTGACACACAAGCCTGAACACCCGAGGGAGCTCCTGGGAGCCCACATAAAGGTGCAAAGGAGAGCCGACGCCACTGAGTATCCTCTGAAGCCACGTGTGTGCCGTGGCCTGCATGCTCACCACCAATAATACACACCAATGCTCACACACCAATAACAATACATCCAAACGAAAAAAAAAAAAAAGAAACTCATGATAAGAGTTTAAAACTAAATCTGCTTCAAAATCATTGGGGATCGTAGCCAAGGCATGTGCTACCAAAACTAGGAATTTAAATTGTTTGATAGGTATCATCATTGTCAGGGCTGTTATCATTCACACGGAGGGGCGGGGGCTATGGAGCCCAGGCTGGCCGTGAGCTCACTGCCTTCCTGCTTCAGGCACCTGGTGCTGGGATTGAAGGCACATGCCAAAATATTATCCTTGAAAGGCTGGGCTCGCACTGTATCTCAGGTTGGTGACAAGTTCTTTGTTGAACACCCTAAGTCTGTCTGCATCCTAGACACCTTAACCACGACCTCTCTAGAACTTCTTACCGTTCTTGCAGACGCTGACATTCAACACTCCTGAGTCCATGCAGTTTCCTTCAGGTATACAGAAGCCAGCGTTTTCGGAGGTATTGGCTAGAATTTCTGCAGGCACCTTATAGCGAAAAGCAGGCAGTCCCTCCACACTCTCAAAACCGCTGAAAGTTATATAGACCGACCTGGTAGGAGGGACGAATACAAAGTCAATGTAGGAATGCAGCTTACCGGAAGAATGTTTGCCTAGCACCTGTGAAACCCTGGGTTCAAATCCCAGCACCGAACAAACAGGACAAACAGGGCGTGGTGGTAGAAGCACTGGGGGGGGGGAGGGAGGAGGATGAGAAGGTCAAGGTCATCAGAGGCTGCAGCAGGCCTCTGGCAGGTGTGAAGCCAGCCTGAGTCCCTGATTCCAATAAATAAGTAAATACATATATAAATAAATAAGAAATACAGAAATACAGAAATACAGAAATACAGAAATACAGAAAGAAAGAAAGAAAGAAAGAAAGAAAGAAAGAAAGAAAGAAAGAAAGAGATGGGGGGAAAGGGAGGGAGGGAGGAAGGGAGGGAGGGAGGGAGGGGAAAAAAGAGTGAGGAAGGGGGTGCGAAAAGAAGGAAAGAGAGGGGAAGAGAGGGGAAGGGAGGGGAGGGACAGAGGGAAGGGAGGTAGAATGGTCAGATAATGTGCCCCGGGCTACACAGCTGCTAAAGTAATAGTGTTAAGGCCAGATCAACAGTTCCCTTGTGGAGCCCATGCTATGAACCATTACACAGCATTCTCTCTCAGTTCCTGTGCCGGATGCGTGTCTGTTTAGAGTTCCTACCTGCAGAAGTCAGAGGGGAACACGTAGAGGACTTCATCCTTGGTGATGAGAGGGTGGAACGAATCTCCATCCGTCCCGTTAATCATGTTGCACTCGTGTGTGGTCCACCAGTCCAGAGACCTGCAGTCGATAAGCGCAACAGAGAGCAGAGATGATCGAGTCGGACTGTGGGGTCTCTCAATGGGCAGGACCTTGCCAGGGCTAAGTGGGACTGGCTACCTCGGCATCTTACCCACAAGTAGGCCCCAAACCAAAATTACATTTGATAAAGATAATAGCCACAAATTCCTGTTTTCTTCCTCAAAAAAAAAATGCATCTCTCATAGGTGTTTAGAAATACTGATTTAGGGACCAGCAAGATGGCTGCTCAGTGCATGAAGACCCTGTCTGTAGGACTCACAACCAGAGGTCAATCTCTGGACCTATGTAAAGGTGGAGGAGAAAAACCAAGGCCACAAAGCTGTCCTTTGACCTCTGTGTGCACACTGGGGCACACTTGCTCCCCATCCCACATCATATACAAACACAACAACAATAATAGAACTGCTGGTTCACGTAAAGCGGTAACCCAAGTAGGCATTAATAGCCTTGCTCATAGCTTGGCCCGGGACAGATGGACTTTGCACAGATGTATGCCATTCTTTAATATGCATGGAGACTATTAACTACTCTCTCAATAGGTCTTGCTTCCAAAAACAACAGACTTAGGACAAGAAGAAATGCTAATTCTGAGTTGGCCTCACACACCGAAAGTACAATTGAGATAGCAAGTTTGACTAATGGTACACGCGGTGCCCTAAACGCTTACGATTCCTCCAGGTCATGAGAGGGGAACCCTGACATAAGACTAGTGACCTTAGATTAGACCACAGGGACTGACTCGGCCCTTCCATCACGTGTGTGCCGTTAAAGTGAGAAGACGGCCTTGTAAGGAACCACAACCATGCCCTCATCAGAGCTGCAGGGATGTTGGTCTTAGGCTGCTCAGCACGCAGAATTGTGAAGAGTAAATTACTGCATTTTATAAGTCTATATAAACTTATATAGACTATATAGACCACTATATAAAACGTGGTCTATGATGATTTGTTATAGCAGTCAGAATGGACTAAAACAGTCCAAATGCAAAAGGAAGGAGCGGGCAAAACATAAATAGCAATTCTCCCAATTTAGGTCTGGATGCTATTCTCAGTTCCTGCCTTGAGAGTGTCTGCAAAGTGAAAACAGGAAATAAAGGATGATAAAATGGGGAAGGAGAATCTTCAGACTGCCCGTAGCACATTCAAAACAAATGAACATCTTCCTAGACAAAAAGCTGGCAAGCATACAGTGTTAAGTTGAGCTAAAATGATACTGTTCTGCACGCTGGAAGCCAGGAGGAAGAAGACTCAGAAATGCCTCATAGCAGAACCTGATCTAAGCTGTCTCTGGATTTCTCCCATGTCATGGTGGGAGGCACATCTTGTACACTGGTTCCAGACTACATGGAGGCCAACATAAGGAGAGATGAGGCAATAGACAGACCGACAGACAGACAGACAGACAGACAGACAGACAGACAGACACACACACACACACACACACACACACACACACACACACCAGACTAGCTTCCCAACTGAAACAATTGTGCAAATCATTTTTCAATTAAAACTTAAAGGACAGAAAACCAAGTCACAAGGAAATGAAGTCAGGCTAATTCCATAAACCTGTGGACAATATCACATGTGAAACAGTAACCGTCTTAAAAGTAACGGGGGTTGGGGTAGGAGAGATGGCTCAGGGTTTAAGACGCTGCTTTTTAGAGGATCTGGGTTAGGGTCCCAGTATCACATCCAAATGGTGGCTCACAACCCTCTGCACCTTCAGTTCCAGGGAATCTAATACCCTTGGGCCTCGTGGGCATCAGAAACACACACGGTGCACAGGCTCACATGCAGACAAAGCAGTCATACATACAAAATAAAATAAATGTTTTTTTCCATTAAAAAGCAATGGAGCTAGAGACAGCTTAGTTCAGGCTTTGCTGTGAGGCTATTTATGAGTCTTCCTACCCCCAGTCACCAGCTTTGGACAACTCCGAAACCCACATAATGGTAGATGTTGCTTTCTTTGGCCTCTTTTGATGAGCAGGGAATCTCTGCTCCTTGGACCGTGGTTCAAGCCCCTGATGGAGCACACTCTACCCTTATAGAGATCCCGTGACTGATACGTGTGAGGCTCTGATTTCCATTACCAACATCACACAAAAAGGAAGTAAGTGGGCGACAATATTAAAAGAAAAAAATGAAACAAAATCAAGAAGATTGAAAAAATAGAAAACCTGGATAAAAAATATGTTTTGGAAAAAAATCAACAGGGGTAAACTCTAAACTGTAGCTGAAGAGAGAATTCATTAATTAGAAGATAGTTCTAGGGAATTTCCATAAATATAAGATCAGAAAATGAAAAGTTTAATAAGTAAGACACAGAGACTGAATTAAGAGGACTTCAGAGTCCAGGAGGTAGGGAAAGGGGATTGAAGGCGTCAAACATTAGTCAATACTTTAGTAACTCTGGACTCTACTTGGCTGGGCTGCACACTTTTCTCCACACAATCACCAAGCAACCTGTTGGCCATCTAGGACCCAGACTTGCATCAGGCTTCACTTAAGCAACAGGAATAAGTTACTTCAAAAACAGCCCATTAGGCCGGGCGGTGGTGGCGCATGCCTTTAATCCCAGCACTCGGGAGGCAGAGGCAGGCGGATCTTTGTGAGTTCAAAGCCAGCCTGGTCTAGAAGAGCTAGTTCCAGGACAGGCTCCAAAGCCACAGAGAAACTGTCTCAAAAAAAAAAAAAAAACCCAGCCCATTAATAATACCTTGTTTCCATTCCAAAGAACTATGGACAGTGTGTTGATCTGGTCCTAAGTGCAAGTTTAGGGAGAATTTCCTAATTCTTATCTTATGCTGAGGTAGAGTTGGGCTTACATATAATCACAAACAGACACATTATGGGATGGGACATGAGAGAAGAAAAGGTCATAAAATAATCTGTCAAAAAAAACAAACAAACCCAAAACACATACTATGATCTTTAGAAATCATACTACTTCTTGAACCAAAAAGAGTCCCAAACAAGAATCTGGGCTCTTGAGTGCCTTTATTCATGTGGCCTGGGTTTCTCAACATCATTTCATTCTAATCTGTACTAGCATTTTGCTTTGAATAAAATCCCCTTGTTGCTTTGCAAATGCACATGTGCTTATTTCAATGCTTTGAATAAGAACATGGATTCATTTGGCCTAAACCCCAAGCATCTGTAGCAAGATGCTGGCACGTACCAACCAGTCAGGTGAATAGATAATCCCACCTGTAGCAAGACTTGGGTATAGGCCAGTCAAGTGAATAGATAATTCCACCTGTAGCAAGACTCAGGTATACGCCAGTCAGGTGAGTAGCTAAGTGCCGGAAGGTTCCCCAAATCTCAGAATGACTGGGGACCTTAGATTAGAAGTGTGCTCCAGGGCCAAACAGAATCATAAATCCAAATCTGGATGCACTTCAGTAAAACTGCAGGCGATCAAAGGCAAGATAAACGTTAGAAGGCTCTGGAGAGCTCCTGTCGTGGCTCACAGTTTAATTCCAGCATCTGGGGAGCCAGACGGAGAGGGCAGGCGCTACAGGCCAGACTGGAGGCAAAATGAGAGCTTGAATCATCCCAAAAATAAGACAAAGGAGCTGTAGATATACCTCAGTGGTAGGGACTTTAGTACACACAAAGCCCAAGTTTAAAGACCAAAATTGCCATTAAAAAAAAAAAGTCAAAAAATAAAACAAAATAAAAACCATGGTAGCACATTTCTTTTAATTCTGGCACTCAGGAGGCAAAGGCACGTGGATCTCTGTAGTCTACATATGGAGTTTCAGATCAGCTAGGGCTACATAGTCAGACTGTGTCTCAAAAATAAAATCAAGGTGCAAAGATGTGGATGTTAAAAAAAAAACTGGTAAAATTATTTTTTTATTTGGAAGGAAAAGTAAGAAAAAATAAAAAATATTAGTCATAAAAATCTAAGCATAGTAAAGAATGAGAATGTAAAAATAAATTCAAACATCAAATAATATATCACAAATGTATCTACAATTGCATCATGAATATAAAAGACTAAGCCATCTTATTGTTAAAATGCTAGAAAATAAGTGTTTGGATGTAAAACAAACACTTATTACTTACTGGGCATAAAACTAACACTTATTATTAGATCCGCGTGCCTCTGCCTCCCGTGTGCTGGGGTTAAAGGCATGCACCACCACCGCCCGGCTTGGTAATACAATTTTTAAATTTGAAACATTATAATACTAACTCAAATAAATTTCATCTTTAGAAAAATAATATAAACAGTCCATACTCATGAAGTTAAAAGAGAGGTGGGCTGCCCCCTTCCACCAGAGAGCCCTGGCCTGAACGTGCTTGACCGCGGCTACCACACGTTACTCCACAACTACCAAAGAAAAGCACCGGTTCCATGGCTTCTACTTCACCTCTGCATGCGGTAAGCCTACAAACCATCAATTTCATTAGTTCTCGAGGAATTTTAACCCTCATCGTGATTTTTTAAAGTAATTTTAAGAACATTTCTATTTTTATCTAAAAGATAAACACCAACTTTTCTTTCACAGCTGGGATCAATTTCAGACTGCGTGTGTGGCAGGCAGGTGCTCTACCATCAGGCAATATCTCCAGTATTAAATTGAGGGAGAGGTATATTCTGTTGATTGGAAAACAGAAACAAAGCCCACTGGACATCTCATTAGACTCACGTTTTCCCGTTCCACTCCACGATCTTCGTAAAGTTGAGGTAGCTGTCCTCTCCAGTCAGGAAAACATAGTCTCCGTCATTAGTGCCATTTTTCTGAAAATAAGTGAACATCACAATTTTTAAAATGAGAATAAGCAGTACAACAACAACAACAAACCTTTTAAAATACTATGACACTCAAAACACCCCGTGAAAGCCGTGCTCCCTTGAGGTGGGGCATTCTGGGGATCATGTATTTGGGCTGCTCTCCCAGAACGAAGAGCGCAGTGTGGTGAGACTTGACCTCCTTTACCCATTCTCCCACAGTAGGATTTAAAACTTGCTTATAATTCTGTTTGAACAGCCTCTAAGCTTTTTACACTTAAGGCTCACCCTCTACAAGAGCAGAAGTGAAATGCTACTGCTTTATAAACTGAGAGTGAGACCTTGGACAGTCACAAGTCAGCAGACGAGCAACCCCCTAACTTCACGCTTTATTCCCGGGTTAATTTTATCTGTCACCAACTTTTCGTTTTACTTCAGTTTCTTTCTCCACCCCCCAAACCACTGTCTTATTTTACACAGGCTTTTAAAAATATTTAGAACTCCGGTCAGTGCTGGTCTTCACCCAGAAGAAAGCCAGTCTCAAGATGCACTATGTCTTGGGCGCCATCTTCCCACTGTGAACTGAGGAGAGGTTTTTAGGAAGAAAACTTACGCCATAGAACAGGCCAAAGTTCGGGGCAATGTCAGGTTGGAAAATGTGGACGAGGGACAAGATCTCATCTTTGTAGCCCCAGAGCAACTCATGCACGGAGTGAGTCACAAACAGCTTCTGCTGGTAGGTTTTCAGCATGGCTTCGATGATCTTCTTGAGGAGGGGCAGCTGGGCCAGTTCCACAACGGTCTGCAGGGCAGAGGTGGGTTAACCAGTGTTCCCTCCGAAACACCCACCTGCCTCTCATCCTGCTCCTCAGAGGAATGGGCCAGAAACTGAGACCGAAATGTTTGAGACTAAACAGAAAATCCAACCGGGGACCTCCCTGTCAGTATAGAGTAAGAGCTTGTGTGTGTGTGTGTGTGTGTGTGTGTGTGTGTGTGTGTGTGTGTGTGTACTTCATGGCCTTGCACATGGAGGACAACCCCTCTTCCATTGATCTCTTTTCTAAGCCCCAGCCCCCTTTTGTAAATTTTGAGATGGCCTCACTAAATTGCCCAGGCTAACCTTGATCTGACTCTGGAACCCAGTCTGGGTTTTCCAATCCTCCAGTCTTTGCCTCAGAAAGAAGCTGTGATTACAGTGAATTTAGAATTCCCATTAGCAGGAATGAGATCGTATAAACACAGGGACCTTTGGCCACAAGGTGGCACCACGTTCCCTGGAGTTGACTGGTGGCTGAGTTTTTAAACTCTACATCTTTAGCAGCAGGACAAGGCAAGATTTAGGATCTGTGCTATTTAATGTCCTGGGTCCTCAGTGACAAGGGGAGCCTCAGAGGAGGTTGGTGCAGGGGATTAAGAAAGCTCCCTGGAGGGCTCGCCCCTGACCCCCAACCAGATTATTCAGGAAGCCCAGAGTTTGATCCCTAGTGCCACATTAAAAAAACAAATAAAGGTGGTAGGTCAGCCTGGGCTACAAAATCCAGTTTCAAGAAAAGAGGACCCTAGGACTCAGGATGGCTCACGTACCTAGATAGATAGATAGATAGATAGATAGATAGATAGATAGATAGATAGACCCTTACTTAATTTGCATAAATGCTGATCCTGAACATAAAGGAAAAATCCCAGAGACCTAATCTTTGAATGACTTTTGAAATGGCCTTGTTTTACAGACCTCAGAAAAAAGTCTATATCTATATACTTAACAAAAGTACATATTCATACAAGGCTGGCTAGGCACTGCTGCTCAAGTGTGCCTGTAATTCAAGCATTAGGCAGATAAAGAATTGCTGCAGCAAGCAGGATTTGTGTGTCCATCATTTGTGTCTAGCTTGTCTGTCTGTCTCTCTGTCTGTTTGTTTGTTTTTGGTGCCACTGGGATTAAATTCAGGAACTCACCATGCTGAGCAAGATGAGTCCACCCTGTAATATCTACATTTTATCATAAAACAGCAGCTTTTGAATTACGCAGAATCTTATCAGGCTTGCCATCTTCCTTCCACAAACCCACAATAACAATGCCTAACAAGGCCTACTTACCAACAGAGGAATATTTATTGTTCTAATCAAGTCAACGTTAGGGTCGCCAACAGATTGGTTTCGTTCAAAAACATATGCCTTATTGCTGACAGCAGATATGGTTGTTCCATTCTCTCCAAACTGGATGTTTGCCTTGTTCCTGAGTTCCCTAAACAAACAAACAAAACATTATTTGAAAATTGATACCACATTAACAAACAAGACCTTTCCCTCCACTCAGTCTTAAAGTTACATTTTATCAATATAACGTTTCCAATAAAATGACTATTTACATAGGCTGTTGATACTCAGCCCTTAAAAACTACAGATCAGAGGCAAGATGCTGAAAGCGGGGGAGGTCTCGGAATCACTTCTCAAAATCTATTGTTCTTATTTTTTTTTTCTTCACAGAATCAGAGAGATGAACTCTTTTCTGAATTACAACTTGGTCCTGAAATATTTTCAATTCAGTTCACAAGTTCAATTTGTTTCAATCTATATACTGGTGGCTTTGGTTCCAACTTGAATTTAATTGTAAATTTATATTAAAAATTGAGGCCACAGTCTGGCGGTGGTGGGGGCATACACCTTTAATCACAGCACTTGGGAGGCAGAGGCAGACAGATCTCTGTAAGTTTGAGACCAGCCTGGTCTACAAAGCAAATTCTAGGACAGCCAGAGCTGTTACACAGAGAAACCCTGTCTTAAAACAAACAAACAGACAGACAAAAACACTGAGTTAGATGTGTTTTTGGCACATGTCTGCAATCCCAGCACTCAAGAGGCTGAGGCAGGAGGATCACTGACAAGTTTAAGGCCAGCCTGATCTACACAGTAACGACACTGTCTCAAAAGTTAAAAAAAAAACAAAAACAAAACAGTGAGGCCTAAGGGACTGAGGATATAATTGCAATCGGGGGTGGGTAAGCCAGACAGACAGACAGAGAGAGACACAGAGACAGAGACAGAGATGAACTGGGGCCAACATAGTAAACTGCAGCTTATTCCCGTTTCTGCACATAATTCAGCTTAGTTCAAGTGAGTTCCTCAAAATGAGGCATTATGAAATCGCTTAGAAAGGGGCTGGTGCACAGTATAATAGGTAAGAATTGTTGACATTGGTAATTGCTTCTAAAGAGCCAGGTGTGACGGGAGTGGGCAGGGCTTTAGGGGCCTAAAGCGAAGGCGAGGAAGAACTCACCAAAGGTGTGAAATGCAAGATGTATCAAAGGGAGTCAAGATAAAATAATATTTTAATGCAATGTTTATTTTTTTTCTAAATTTAGTGGAGCGTTTTGTTTTGTTTTGTTTGAGAAGGGATTTTACTCAGTCACCCATACTGGCCTCCAACTAGGGGCAATTCTCCTGTGTCAACCTCACAAGTGCTAAGATTATAGGCACACACCATTACATCTAGCTAGAAAATCTTTAGCTCCATATGCAGTTAACAAAATGTCATCTAAGAGTGTATAATCACATACAAGTTAGAAGACCCCAGTAGTTGGGCCACGACCACTTCAGACCATGGCAGTTTTGGGGGATTTTTTTTTCAGCCATCTGCCTATCTGTGGAGTCTGCTAACTTGCTTTAGGCACTCAGTTCTAAACCTCTGAGTGAAATCATTTAGATTGTGAAGGAATTGCCACATAGCCTACGGTAAAATGGCAAGCAAGGTGATGGCATTTAAAAAACAAAACAACAGAAACGATCCTGCCATGTGGTTCTGGTTGGTCTGGAACTCACTATACAGATCAGGCTGTCCTCAAACTTGCGGTAACTCTCCTGCTTCTGCCTTCTGAGAAACTCGGATTACAGTTGGGCACTCTCAGGCCTAATACTTTCTAGATTTAAAATAAGAATAGATAAGAAAATAATAAAAGTACATATAATAAACGGGCATACACAAGAATAGAAGAATGGACAGTCTTCGAATGTTCTGTAGCACCAAGCTCTGCGCTGTACACAGTAGCATGAAGATCTGACCCTATCACGGCCCTTCACAGGGCTGCAGAGAATCCAAATGCGAACCCAAGTGCTGACGAACAAATGTCAGCGGGGTGTAACCCATGAATGCTGTAACCCAGGCCAAATTTAAATAATTACGAGAGAGAAAACAATCGCATGTCTTCTAGGAATATAACACATCAGGTGGAGATGGCTGTGCTCAAACACATCGACGCTTGACGCCCAGAAGTTTGCAGTGACTTCTGCTGTCATCTGAGTTCCAGCCCCCTTTCCTCTGGTGCCAGCCTGATTTCTCTGTCCTGGACCACTCAGGGTGCTCAGGGCCTGAGTGTAGCAGTTCCTCTGGCCTCTCCATCTGGACCACAGTGCTCCAACACACACCATGGAGGCCCAGCATCCTCCTGGTGGGGCTGATAAAGCACACACTCCTATGACTTAGATATTAGCTTATTTTGGGGGGGGTTGTTTGGTTTTGTTATTTGAGGCAAAGGTTCCCTACCTGGGCCAGACTGTTCTTGCAGCAGCAATCTTGCCTCAGCCTTCTAAGTACTGGAGTTCTAGGGGTGTCCCACCAGGCCTGGCTTGTAGCATGGGTCTTTCAACCTGCCCTGTCTCATAAGCTGTTCCTTTCCTCTGTTAGCCTACTTTACAGCCTTCGAGCAGGTTCTCCTGACTCCCACAGAACAAGCCCAACCTTGCTGGAGATCAAGCATTCCTCCTCTGGAGATCACATCCTAGTCATTGTGGCTGAACAAACAATTTGAGGACCAAGCAGGTTTAAAGTCTTGGTCATCTGACCTCATATCCCTAGAAGTTAATTCAAAGTGACTGTCAGAAGATAGAGAAAGGGAGGAAATTTCCAAGTCGAACACTTGTTCAGCCAAAGCTGCTTCCTACACAGAAGGCTCCATGGAAACCCCTCCTGATTGTCCCCACGTTAAGGCCAAGCACAGACCACAGGGGACTTGGTGATGGTAGTTATGGAGCACCCACACTGACCCACATCCCACTGAGGAAGCAGAACAGTGACTGGGTAATCAACAATTTTAAAGCAAAGAAGGCAGGTCCAGGGGGCTGCAACCGTCACTCAGATTGACCTAAAAGTCTAGGGGCCAAGGTGGTCATTTCCTAATGTCAAAATCAGGGTCTTTGCTAAGCAAATTTTGTTTGTTTGTTTTCTTCTCTCAAGAGTTAGTTTATGAACCTAAAGGCCTGAATAACCTCAAGGCTAAGGCCTGCTTCACATGTGTTTATGTATGTAATATGGACTGAAGAGATAGCATGTTGTCTTTATTGTTTTCCCTGTGGAAATCTGATGGCTAAGGGGCAACTGAGGACAAAGATGCCAATCAATTCAGGCCTGCAACCTGACTTGGTTTCTTAATAAAGTTCAGCAGGTCAAAGCCAAGGTTTTCCAATATCATTCTTGTGGACACCGACCCGGTCAGCCAACTCACTGCAACCTCATGACTTCCTTAGCTATGTGGAGTCCTCCACCCACCACCCTATGGCATCACTGACTCGTGGTCTTCACAGAATGCTGGACATAAAGAAAAGACAGTAAGACATCGGGAGAGAGGGCGAGAAGGAGGGGGCGGGAAGCCTTTCTCTTAAAACAGCATGTAATTGGCCAAAGACAGCAAAATTTTTGGTCTGGCCATGCTCACACAGACAGTTAGAAGGGCTTTTGACAATATCAACAAACCTGCTTGATAGGGGAGTTCAGCCAATCACACTCTGTTCCTGGGGCGTGTCGCCCTTAGGCTAAAGCTTGCCTATAAACCTGGCAAGTGCGCTTCTGCTAGCTCTCTCTTGCCTGGCTCCTGCGTCCAGATGGATCGTTTGGATTCTGGTGTAAGCTGGTATAAGTCTTACTTCTGTTTATTAAAGCTGTATATTTTGTATTAAGATAGTCTGGGGACTTTTCATTACCGATCGCCCTGTGGCATCACCTGCTTAGCAACACACTGTGTATCTGCACACATAAATGCATGCCAGCCACCAGCAGAGCAACGAGTCAACGTGAAGCAGTGACGTTGCTGGTAAACTGCAGGCGACAGCAAGAAGGGGTCAGATTACTGTCAATCACATTAGAGAAGACCTAAGAACTATCTAGAAACACAACATCTTAAAACAGAAACAAAAGCAGTCTTGGGCCTAGACAGTGAATCAAGAAATTGTATTTCAAATTGCCAGGTACCAGTGCCCTGTTCTTCGGTAGATGATGATAATCTTACACTATCGTTTAATATTAATCACCATGGTGGATCTAGTCGTGGAAAAAAAAAAGAAAGAGAGGGAGAGGGAGAGAGAGAAAGACAGAGAGAGAGAGAGAGAGAGAGAGAGAGAGAGAGAGAGAGGGAAAGAGAGAGAGAGCTAGGACTGGGAGCCACATCTGTAGTCCCTGCTCTGGGGAGGCTGAGGCAGGAAGATTTCAAGTTTGAAGACAACCTGGGCTATATGGTGAGACCTGTCTCAGAAAGAAAGGAAGGGGAGGGAGGAGGGGGAGGAGAAAGAGAGTGGATGAAAAACCTGGTTTTCCATGTAATCTCAGCACTGGGGAGGCTGAGGCAGGAGGATTACTTGAACCTAAGAATCCAGAAGTTTCAGAATAGCTTGGGCTCTGTTAAAAACAGAGCCAAACCAAAATCAAAGCTCTGTTAAAAACAACATCAAAAACCAAAGAAAGGAGGAGGAAAGAAAAGAAGGAAGCCTGGCACCACTGAGGTCTCTGGGTGGAGAGACTGAACCAGGATTGTCATAAATTCAAGGTTAGCCTAGAATACACAGTAAATTCTGGGTCAGCCCGGGCTGTCTCTAAAGCGAACAAAAGAAGGAAAAGTTTGATCTATACTCCGTAAACTATTGTATCACAGTAAACAGGGGCTGCATCACCCTCCCCTCCCCCACTGTGCCCTCCAGGCCTCCTGGCACTTGTGGGCAAGAGTCAGTCGACCGGGCTGGGAGGAGCTGCTCATGCCTTTAATCCCAGCTCTCAGGAGACAGAAGCAGCCAGATCTCTGTGAGTTAGAGGCCTGCCGGATCTACAGAGTGAGCTCCAGGATAGCCAGTCTTACACAGTAAGACCCTATCTTGAAAAAAAAACAAAAAACAAAAAACAAAAAGTCGGCAGACCTGTAAGAAGGGAACTCACTGCAGCAGTCTGTCAGCCCAGTCACAAGTGGCATCAGATCTACTTGAAGACCGCACAAAGCAAACACAGGCAAACAGGCTCCACCAAGAAGCTTGACGACACCCTGAAAAGCCACGTTTATCTCCAAACCCAGATCTCAGGGCGCTGAGCCAACCTGCATTTGCAGCCCGTTTATAACAGCCATCCATTCTCAGGACCTGGTTCTTCTCAAATCTATCCCTGACCTCCCTAGACTGGGTCCTGTGGTTCCTCCTGAGCTACTCACATCCTCCAGACTTAATCAATTTCTCCACTTGTGTCCTATGGATTCTAAGTCGCAACTGAGACTGTTTCATCCTCTCCTTCCATGTGTATTCAGACTCTGGACATTCAAGATGAAACAGCCTGGATGAAATTTGAAATTTATGCCCTGGCAATGCTGGAGCATGTGTGAGCAGCCTGAATATGGCGGTTCTGTTGAACTTGTCCATATTGGGTTTCATGGTCTAAGTTGATGAGGACGACTTCCTCAAGAGGGCACCAGATCTAATCACAGATGGGTGTGAGCCACCATGTGGTTGCTGGGAAATGAACTCAGGATCTTTGGAAGAGCAGGCGGTGCCGTTAACCACTGAGCCATCTCTCCAGCCCCTATTTTTCACAAGCCTTCCAGCATACCAAGACATCAGATATGTGCAGTTACTTTTGGGTATATTTGTATGTCTGTGTGTGTGTTTCTGGGGGCCAGAGGCTGATGTTGGGTGTCTTTCTCAATTACTCTTCCTTTTATGCAGTAAGGCAGGGTCTCTCACTTGAACCCAGAGCTTGCCAGACTAGCCAGCTCTTCCTGGATACTGCCCATCTCCATTGCCTAGCACCAGGATTACAAGATGGCTGCTACACTTACCTGGTGTTTGAGTGATGGTGGGGAACCTGAACTCTGGTCTTCAGGCTCGTGTGGCAAGCACATTGCTCACTGGACCGTCTCCCCTACCCTGTTTCTCAGACAAGGTTTCATATAGCCAAGGTTGACCTCAAATTCTCTATACTTCAGCCCAACCCTGAACTTTCTATCCTCCTACCCGCAGCTTCCTAGTGCTGGGATTGCAGACACGCACCACCGTGCTGGTCCGACACAGTGCTGAGGACTGAAGCAAGGCGTGCGCTCTACACCTGAGCTGTATCACCAGCCCCTAGATGTTAGTATCAAAATGCCTTTTGTCACTGTTGCGACGGGCACGCATGGCATGAAGAGGGCATTTAGGGTCAGAACAAGTCTCAGGAGAAATGGGCACGCTCAGCAGGAGAGGCGTCCTCATTCCCAACTGAGACATCGCAGTATGCCAGCATACGATGGTGTTGGGGGAGGAGGCTTACAGATGACTGAGGCGTGGTGAGAACTGAGCTGGGGTTTGGCAGCTATGAGACACTTATTGTGCTCCCGGAAAACTGGAAAGTCAACTCTGCCCTTGAGCGAGGTGGCCTGCGGTTTCCTGCAAAGCGCCCTCCCCGGCAAAAAAGGGAACAGAAACCAGAGGAAAGGTTAAGAGGCTTGTCTTTGGGCCTTTAAATTTTTCCGAAGATTTCATTTATTTTTATTTTATGTGTGTGTGTTTTGCCTGCATGTATGTCTGTACACCATGAGTAATGCTTTCAGGCATCAGAAGAGGGCCCTGGATCTGCTTAGGACTAGAGTTAGAGGTGACTGTGAGCCCCCGTGTGGATGCTGGGTCAAACATGCATGCTCAAACATGGATCCTCTGCAAGAGCAACAAATGCTCTTAGCCGCTGAGCCATCCCTCCAGCCTCTATTTGTTGGGGACTAAAGACCACTAGACCCTGAATGTCTTGTAAAACAACTTGTTTTCTGATGCTCTGAGCAACCTGCAGCTGCTCTGAACCCAAGACCCTGATGGCAGGAGAATGGGTTCTGGTGAGTCTGCAGCTGAAAGATCCGGAGAGCTGGGGCGTGGTCAGAGCCCTGTATAAGCTGCCCCTGGGCACAATAAAGTGGGCATTCCTGGTATTCTCAAGGATATCCCCATGGCCCCATTTCTCTGTCTGTCTTTGTCTGTGTGTGTATGTTTTTAAATTTCCAGTCTAGTTCCTGTAGCGTGTAGAGTGAAGAGTGCAGAATGGAACCGGTATAGTTTTACATCTATTTAGTCTTGTTATGTGTCACAGACTGGCTTGAACTTACAGCTGTCCCCCTGCCTCAGTTTCCCACGTGCTGCCATTCCAAGGGTGAACCACTGCATCCAGTCCGAGGGAGCGTCTCACATACCAGAGTATTAGGGAAGGAAAACACACCTTGCAAAGGGGATGAATGGGGTGTTGGGGGGGTGATTCCGGAAAGAACCAGCTGTCGTCAAGTCTGTTCATCGATGCCTTAATTGGGAAGAGCATGAAAAGTATGTTCTGTGCTTGTCTTAGTTGGGGTTTCTATCACTGTTAAGAGACACCATGACCATAACATCTCTTATAAAGGAAAATATTTAATCAAGGTGTTCAGAGGTTTTGGCAGGAAGCAAGGCAGCATGCAGGCAGACAGGGCACTGGAGAAGGAGCTGAGAGTCCTTATATCTTGACTCACAGGCAACAGGAAGTGGTCTGTCTCACTGGGAGTAGCTTGAGCATAGGAGACCTTAAAGCCTGCCCTCACGGTGACACATCCTACAACAGAGCCACATGAACTCCAAAAAGCCACATCTCCTAATACTGCCACCCACTTTGGGGGCCATTTTCTTTCAGACCAGCACAGCACAGGATGACATGAGCCTTGGGTGTGGGAATTTTGCTATACTTCCCAGTCCAACATGAAGAAGCAACTGTGCTCCATTTGCCGTTAGCTGTAATTTTGCAGTAAGTTACACGATTCAGACAGCTGTTTATCGTAGAAGACAGGCACATCTTATCATCCTGAGTTTACCTTCTAGCTTTTGTTAGTGTTGGGTCAGGAAGATGGGACATTTATCTTTCAGCTTTTGTTAGCTCGGGCATAGGAAGAATAGTTAATTATATTTAGTGATGTGACCCAGTCTAAGGCCCTCAGCTGCTCCTCTGGTTCATTTTAACCGAGCAATGTCAAGCAGGCTGAGGACTGCATACCAACAAGTTAGCATCCCCAAACTGTAGACCACATCTATTGAGACTTGCCCTGCTTGTCAGTCCTAACAGCAAACACCCAAAATGTGGTTAGAGGGGGAAGGGGTGGATCTCGGTGGCAAAGCATTTGCCTAGCAGGCTGAAACTCAACTGCCAGCTGGTGGGGTAGTGACAAGGGGCCAATCCAGGACACACTGCTTAGAATAAAATGAAACACGTAGAGGCTGGAGTTACAGCCCAGAGGTAGGGTGTTTACATAGCAAGCCCAAAGTCCTGTTAGATTCAATCACCAACACCCTGCCCACCCTGCCAATAAACGAAATATACGATATCAATCAAAAATGCACATGGGATTTGAAAGACTTGGTATGAAAAAGGAAGACACGAAAGAGCAATAATTGTGGATGTAGACATCATGCTTGTTAAGTTTCAAACCCAGGGCAGATGGCTATAGTGCCTATTTAACATATCAAAGCAGACATGGCCGCCAGGTTCTCCCAGCATCCTTCTGTTACAGGGTCTGCCTGGCAAACCCCTTCCTCCACCCAGAACTCTCCAACCCAGAGGCTGGACTGCCTTTCCCCAGACATTTTGTAGCTTTGGCCTCCTGGCTGCTGCACCTGGTTCTCTCTCCCCTCTCCCTGCCCCTCCCCTCTCCCCACAGGGCCCAGTTCAGTCTGGTCTGGACTCTCCCAGATGCCCCTGCCTTTCATCTACAATAAACTTTCTCCTCCACCATACTAGGGACAGCCATCTTCTTTCCTTTCCTTTTTATTTCTTTTTTTTTTTTCATTCAATGCTGAAATATATTTGGTGGTCTATTGTGGCAAATGAAATATGAACATTTTTATTTGTTTTTTTTTTATTTTGCTAGATGCAGCTACTAGGAAAAGCTTAAGTCACTTGTGTGATTCATAATAAATTTATTAGGAAACTAATTGGAGAATAAGATATTTTTCTTTTTTCTTTCTTTTCTTTTATTTTCTTTCTTTTCTTTCCTTTTCTTTTCTTTCTTTCTTTTTTTTTGAGATAGTCTCATTCCGTAATCCAGACTGGACTTGTGGCAAGTCTCCTGTCTCAGTCCCCCTAGCGCTGGGATTGCTAGCACGTGTTGAAACACCTGGCTTAGAGTATAAAATTCCAAACTAAGAGCAAGGCTGTGATTTGGTTGTGTGTCCCCAGAGGCCTATTAAGGCTGGTTTCTCCACAGAGGCACTACTGGGAGAAGGTGGAGACTTTAAGCCCGAAGGCAAGGGGGGGGGAGGCAGGTGGGTCATCCCAGCTGGCCTGCCTTTGAAGAGAATGAGACCCAGCCCCTTCCTCTAGGGCTGCAGTCACCATAGGCCCAGAAGTAATGGGGTCAAGCAATCCTCTCAGAGACCGCCAAGGTTTGAATCAAAAGAAACCTTGTTTCTCTACAGTGTTTGTTTTAAAGATGAAAGAACATGAATGCCCAAAACAAAAAATAAAAATAGAAGGCTTAGACACAGGTGACAGCAGACCTCTACAGACATCAAGGTCACACAGGGAGAGTCACTAAGACCCCAAGCAGGGAAGAGAAGGAAACAGCGGATGTGCCCTAGGGAAAGTGCCCTAGGGATGTGCTCTGGAAATAGAGAAAACTCGGGGGTGAAGGGGTTAAACTCTCCCACTTTCTCAGCTGCTCTTAGGTTCCAGTTCTCTGAGAAGGGCAAACAGGTGTCTTTTGTAACAAATGGCCACTGATCTACAAGGCCCTTAGATTCCTGGTCCAGGGAGAAAACAGACGCAGAGGGCCAGAGTCAGCCTCACAGCATCCCAAGGACAAACCCAACGGTCCCCTTCCGAGTCATGGCCAAGCTTGTACAGATGTGTCCAAAAACCATAAGACTAAACCTCAGTCAATTAGAAATACACTAATGTAGCTGCTGCTTGTTTAACCAATCGTGTAGCTGTCCCTGAAACTCCCCTTAATTGTGCTTAAACCTCTCGGGGCTGTCGCCACTTTGTACAGGTGAAGGACCCCACATGCTTGCTGGTATGACAAACGCTCTTTGTCCTTGCATACCGTTTGAGGCTGGGGTCTTCCTTCAGCGTTTCCTCAGAGCCTACAAGGGGAAGGTGACCAATAGGAGGCTCCAGCACATTCCAGCTCTACTGCCTCTGCTCTCAGGGTGCTGTTATGTTTTCCTGAGTTTTTTTGTTGCTGTTTGTCTTGATTTTTGTATTTTCTGTTTCTTTGAAACGGTCTTGCTACATAGACCAGGTTGGCCTCCATCTCTTGACCCTCCGGTCTCTGTCTCCCAGGTGCTCTCAGGGGTCCTTCACCTACTGTGCCTGACAGTGCGTATACAGTTAACCCTCTCCACGCTGCCTCACATCAGTTCCTTGTTGGCAGTGTCTAGCATCAGGCAGGACTTGTGCACGGCAGGCAAAGCATTGCCCCACTGAGTTATCTCCTCAATATCTTTGACTTTTTATTTTGAGACAGGATCTCACTGAGTTGTCTAGGCTGATCTTGTACTCATCAGTAGTCCAGGTAAGGCCTTGAATTTGCAGTAGCCCTGCCTCAGTCTGTCACAGGTTTGTGTTATTAGGCTCAGTTCATATCAAATTTTTTAATTCAGAAGATAAATACCCAGGATTATACAAGATTCAGGACCCAACATGGGATTGTTTCTCGCTTCTCGCTTCTAGCCTTCACATACCTGAATTGGACGCTCAAATCCTTTAAATAACAGGGCGCAGTTTTGGCATATAAGATACATACACTGCCATGTAGACTTTTTGTTTGCTCTTCCATACTGGGGATCAAACTCCATGGTTTTTTAATGCACGTGGCAAGCACTCTAACACTGAACTACACTCCCAACTTCCTCCCATGTACTTCCAGTGCTTTCTAGATTGGCATTACATGATACAATGCAAATGCTGTGTGGACAGGGTTCTGTGCTCGTCTATTTAGGCAACGACAAGAGAAGTCTGGATGTGTTTAATACAGAAGCAACTCCTGTGTGCCCAACCACACAGCACCTGCCAGCAGGAACCTAGCTTTCCCCCATGCATTTTCAATGTGCAGTTAGTTAGCTATGTGGATAAGCGGACATGGATATAAATCCGGAACCCGTGGATACAGAGGGTGAGCTGTGCACTATGGAGGGGGAAACGGGAAGCATGGGAAGAGCTGCCTGTGGAGGGAAGAAGGAGGACAACCAGAGGGAGACAAAGGAGAGGGAACAGAACCCTAAGGATGTTTGGAAAAAGGAAATTATTATTTTACATCTTACAATCACACATGCAAGCATGTGTATGTTCATGTGTATATAAATGTGTATGTGTGTATATCTGTGTTTATATATGTATGTATGTATGTATGAGATGAAGTTATGTCTCCTGGGATGACAGTGCTCACCCTAAAGTCATTGACTAATGAAAACCCATCGCCAGGCACAGAAAACTTCATTTCAAGTTGTTGGTCAGGATGTCCAAGGGAACACAAAATAACCTAAGTTACTGCCATGGCCCAGGGTTCTGCCTCCCAGAGATTGAGATTAAGTCCCTATTGCTGAAGACACAACACACTTCAAACAGAAGTGGAGAAGTCAGGCTGGAACCAACCCGGAAGCCTTCTCCCTGAGGACAGGTTCACAGTATCGGGTTGAGATTATACAAGCAGCCATGGGTGGAAGGCAACCAATAGTCCTACTTGGCAACTATGATGCCTACAGACCACAACAATAACAAGAATGGCAAGAGATTCTGAAAGGTGGCACGTATATCCTGGGGTAACCAACAGCCTCTTAAGCCATTTGAACTTAAGAGGAAGTCCAACAGGAAGTTCGAGCCTACAACCTGCGGCTGGTGAACCTAGCCAGCTGCCTGAGACTGGTGAACCTAGCTTGCTACCTGCGGCTGGTGAACCTAATGCACTACCTGCGGCTGGTGAACCTAGCCCACTATATGTGACTGGTCAACCTAGCCCACTGCCTTCGTCTGGTAAACCTAGCCCACTGCCTGCAGCTGGTAAGGCAATGGACCCTAGAGGAGAACCTACGACTGACAATTAATTAAACCAGCACAATACCTAACTGCATCCCAAACACTTACCTTTCTACCCACAGGTAAGTGTAGCTCTCGTCCTTCAAAGACGCTCCCTTTTTGCAGCAGAGGCCAGTACAGAAAATCACAATTGATCAAAAAGCACAAGACAGCTGATATCGACAGCACAACCCCTACAACTAAAGGCTCAGAAACCGTAGCAGAGGAGAGGGAGGAAAGTCTGAGAGGCAGAGGGAATCTGTTGCAAGATCGTGTCTTCTCGATATGACAGGGGAGCTGCACTCCTGAAATCTCACCAAGACCTACAAAATGACACCACCAGTTGACACACCAGCATAGATGGGGAAAATTCACAGGGTCCCAACATTAGGTGAGGATCTATGGGTAATTAACGAACTGCTGAGAGAGAAAGAAGTCAGTGTCTTTCAGGGAAGAGCCCCATAGGTGAACTCAGCTGGCTATATTTATAATTGTGTGTGCGTGTGTGTGTGTGTGTGTGTGTGACAGCAATAATTAAAGAGGACTTGAATTTGAGAAGTGGGGCACAGGAGGAGTTGGTAAGATGATAAGATTAAACCTCAGTCAATTAGAAGTATTTTGATCACCATTTTACAGAGAAAAACCCAGACAGAAAGTTGCAGAGTCGCGATTTGACACAAGCCCTCATCTGAGTTGAGGCACAGCATGCTGCCTGAGGCAGGCCTGAGGTTTTGGTCTATAAATTCCCAGCACCTGGAATAATACTGACTCAGAACAGATGACTCAACCAGCAACCATCCATTCACGGGGCAATTGATTACAACAGACCTGTGAGCACGTCAATCAGCTGGCAGTCCTGAAAAAAGAACCAATTGTCTGCTTCCTCTATTAATGTTCTTTTGTTGTTTTTTTTTAAGCTTGGCCAAGGAAAACTTTACTGGCAAGATTCCTGAAGGGGAAGGAGGAGCTTCGGTGACTATGACAACACGAAAGTGCCCTGACGGTAAGACCCAAGTCCTCCCCTTCCATCCGCTCAACTTTGAAAGCATATGATCAAGGGCTGGGGAAATGGCTCGGCAGGTAAAGGTGCTTGCTGTCAAGACTTAGGGCTTCAGTTTGATCCTTGGGACCCACATGATGGAAGGAGAGAACTGACTCCTACAAATTGACCTCTGACCTCCACACATAAGCCATGAACTGAGCATGCGCACACAAAATAATGTAATAAAAAATAATCAACACCATTCTTCAATCGTCTTAGCCTTTGAAACTGGCAGCCACTGCCACAAACCCAGCTACCACCCATTATTTCTTACACACGGTGAGTACTGCTTAGAAGGAAATGGATGAACTGGGTGTAGTGGAATTAAGTCTGAAATCCTACTACTTGGAAGGCAGGCACAGGAGGATTGCCACCGGTTCAAGTTCAAGGCCAGCCTAGGCTACTGAATGAGTTTCAAGATAGTAAAACTCTGTCTCTAAGAAAGGCTGGGAACACAGTTCGGGCAGCAGAATGCATGGAAGGAGTCCTGGGTTCATATCCAACATGAAATAAAGGCTATGATCCCAGTATAGGAGGCAGGAGGATGAAGAAGTTTGAGGTCATCCTTTGAGACATACTGAATTCAAAGCCATCCTGAGCTACAAGAAATCTTGTCTCATTAGAAAGGAAAAAAAATTGAATGAACGAGAAACAGAAAAAAAAATTGAATGAATGAGAAACGGGAAAAAATATCTCAGATCAACAGTAAATTCTAGAAACAGACTTAAAACTAAGTAAGTATGGCAGGAAATTGGAAGGAGCCCTGGAGGACAGGACAGACAGTGTTCCTGAGTAGGACATTTGGGGATCCAGCCCTGCCCACAGAGCTCTGTGGAGGAATCTCCCCAGACACCAGCAATGCCACAGACAGAACAGGACCAAAGCCGCGGCCCCACCAGCCCATGTCCTAGCAAGGCCAGGCTGGCACAGCCTCTAGGGCCCTGCACGATTCAACAGTGGAGGAGGAACTGACCTGTAGGTGTATGGCCCCACTTCTTCTAGTATGGGGATTTCTCCTCGGAGGATCTCCTCTGGATTGGTGACATTGAAGAAATAGAACTGAGTGTACACAGGTAGAGGGGGTTTCTCCCAGGAGTCAAAGACCTCGGTACCATTTCTCAACACCATATTCTGGGAAGAAAAACAAAACAAAACACGTTTACAAAAAGGTAAGGCTACTGCTTCTGAGCATGGGGCAGAAAAGAGGGGCATTCATTCCCTGTCCTGTAACTGGGGTTTGGGGGCAGAATCCCGGGTTCCAGAAACCACAAGAAGCTCGTGGTAGCAACCTGTCCCGATGCATGGATTAAAGAGAAGAGTAACCGCACAAGGCGGAGAAAGCATTAGTGATGTATTGAGAAGAACATGCAAATGAGTCCGATGACTCTGGGTTCATCTTTAGAAGTGTGGGGTTTAACCTGTTTAAAGTCAGGGTTTCACTTTGAAGTCTAGGCTGGCCCTTTGAGGCAGTCCTCTTGTCTCAACCTCCTGGGTGACTACAGGCATGCACCATCACACCTGGTGAACTCTTTAGGAGGACTAATTCTTCCGAAACAGAGGGAGAATTAGCGTGGTTCTGCCCATCTTTGTTCCAGGTCTGACCCTGCCAGGTACTTCAACATGTTGATAAATTATTGTAGTATCAACTGGTTCCTACCAAATGATCCCTCTGAGATATAATCACACCATCATATAGAATGGGTCTCATCTTTGAGTAGGTGAGCCTTGAGGGGGTTGAGCTAGGTAGGACAGACAGACACTCCTCAGGGAAGAGCATGTCCGGTGACGACTCAGCAGGAACAAGAGGGCAGAGCAGCCAGGCTTTCCTCTTGCATTTAGTTGTTATCTCATGGGCCCAAATCAGGAGTCCATGCTTGGTAGCAAAGGCAGATTCTAGGTGCCTGTCATGGTCTGCCCTCCTCGCCTGGTCATTTTAATTAATTCTTCGGCATCCACTTGCAATCTCTTGAGACAGGGTCATATCTCACACTACTAGGACCCACGGCCCTGTTAAGCCATAGGCCTTCAGTAAATATCGGCCCTAACAAAAAGATATTGCAGACAGGGCTCACGGATGGGAGCATCGTGGAGCTTTGGTATTTTGAAGATCCGATAGCACCGAGTTTTAGAAGTCACTGAAAAGCACAATACACTCCCAGCTAGCCTAAGACGAAGAATCAGACAGACAGACAGGTCAGCCTCAGCTTTGGTCCTTCCATTTGACACCGAACTACGCCTGCCCAGCAACTCCACCATCAGGAGTTTTTGCATGCATCTTAGAGTCAGTCCCTCACAGATCTATAAAGTAGAGCTGGCTGTCTCTGGCTCAAACCGAAACTGAGGCTAGTGACTATTGCAGACAATCTTTTTGTCCCCACAATTCTTCCTTGACTTCCTACTTTTACCAAGGTATCGTGGGCTAATATCCCTTCACATCCAAATTCATATTTCTAAGTCCTAACCCCCAGTACCTCAGCTTGTGAGCATCTTTGAAGAGAGGGTTTTGAGAGAGGTGACTGAGGTTAGATGAGGCTATGTAAGTGGGGACCCAGTATAACCGGTGTCCTTATAAGAACAAAACACTAGGAAAGGAAGTACCCCGAGTGCGTAGATGAAGCTGCTCCCAGAAGCCAGAGGTTACTAATAAAAGCCCCAGTGCCAGGGGTGGGCTACCTCCCTGTGAGTTGTTGGTCAAGGAGGCCTTTGAGGCTCCCAGGGCAACACAAACAATTGTCACTGCCCTTGGTTGCCCATCAGAACTTAATGATAACGGATGCTTTGGTCACAGGATGAAGAAATCAAGATGGAACTGAGCTGGAAGCTTGCTTCCTGCTAGCTAGCTCTGATGGTGCCAGAAGCTGCAGTGAAGACTTAGGAGGAAGAATTACCCTCAGTGAGAGGTCTTCCTCAGCTGTGGCCCCTGAATGCTATGCTATTGACCGGCAATAGTGGAAAGTCTGTTGTGGGAGTAACCAACCACTTCTGATTGGCTGTGAGGCCTGCCCCACAGGCGGGAGTTCATATCTGGCACAGAAAACTTGTCAAAAGCCCATGCTGGCAGGTCACGGGTCCTATTGCCAAAGCTACTGTTGGTTTTTAGCTCATGGGCATGATATGCTAGTCCAACTGGCCTCTACATAATTATATCCGTGCCCAGAAAATAATGCTGCTATCAGCTGTAGTCAGAGAAGCTTCTTGCAGTGTACAGAGGAACCTGCAGAGATTACTACTGTCCACATGATGCGAATCAGTGACCTTTGGTTGCTCAGGCATAAATAAGATATCTTCTAAGACACATAAAGCATTATGAAAGAATCTTCAACCATCCTTTCTATCAGGTACCTTGCTAAGTCAGTGAGCCGAGACCAGATTAATGGAATAGAAACATTCAAAAACCAACTTGCGACGCCCCTCAAGGTCCAGTCGAAGACTGCTTGGTGAGCCTTCTCATTTGTTCCTACATCCTCCACCATTCCCCTCCCCCGGAAGGAACTTGGTCAGCTTTACCCACGAAGAAGGCAGCAGGTATTTAATACCTTTGGGATTTATTTTTTTTCTTCTCCATGAGGTATTGGGAATTGAATTCAGCAAAGGATACTGGGTAAACATTCTGCCACTAAGCTATATATATCTCCAGCCTTTAAGAAAAAAGTCTTAATTATTATTGTTATCTTGACCCACTAAGCTACCCAGGCTAGCCCTGAGTCAGCCCAGACTGGCTTTAGTTTCTCAAGTCCTGGGATTATACAGGACTGGCTAAGGTCTATCTTTATGTTCTAAACTCAAGCCTAAACTAGCCGAGGGTAGACAGGACAGGAAACTCAGAGCTTGAGAAGAAAACCAGACTAGGTGTGCTCGGACAGCTGAAGGGTAAAACTCTTTCTCCACTGCTGTCATACCTGAATCTGGGGCTCAGTAACTTCTCCCCCTCTTCCATTCCAGCTCAGCATACATTTGAATTAAAAGAGCATCTCTTCCTATACATCTTTCGTGTACATTTTTGGAAGTCTGTCTATCAGAAAATATGCATACAACACCTTAAAACTACCAAGAAGTTAAGCTACTTAAAACTAACACAGTACTCATGAGAATGAAGAGCCTGTGAATGATACTTACTTTGTCTTCCAGAGAACTTCAAAGACCCCTGGATATTTAAAAAAGACTTTGAGAAGGATCACTTTTGCGTGTCCTAAACTTTCTAGAAAAGGCTGGGCAGTAATTTTTCTTCTCCACAAACTGCCCGAGGACAGCTGTACTGGAAGAAACCTGTACTTTCCACTGAACTCCATGACAAAGCACATAAGCATCACTTAAGGAAGGTCAGCATAGGAAACACCTAATAACGGAAGTCATTAGGAACCAAGAAGGAGGAGGGAAACTCAGCAACCCAAAAATGGAAATGCAGCTGTTCAGTATGCAACCAACTGGGTTAGCTGGGGCTTCGCAAAGTGATCTGATCTCCAAAAACCAGTAGGTGTGTTTGTTCTTTTGCACTTCCTGTGACCCCTAGAACAACACACTTCCTGGAGAAACGTTGGTTCAATATAAACTAGAAAACTTTGAGACTAGCTTCCACTGACTTTGCTTTAGACACAGGGAGAGAAGGTGGGTTGTGATCCTTTGACCGGGCACAGAAAGACCTTGGGGAAAGCAGATAAAGAGAGAACCTCAGTTGCGACACAGGCAGCCACTAGCAGTGACCCTAGCAAGCAGCCTGAACTGTTTCTATCCCGACTGTGCGTATCCTCTGCTTGTTTAGTGAAGAAGTTGAATCTACCAAGCATTTGCTGTATCCTGAAGGTCCGAGGAACAAGTTCAAGCCCCAGGCTGCAAGATAAACTCCTCTGGAGGATTAACCAGGTTTTCCTTTCTGCCCAGAGCCCAGTGGGGGGGGGGGGCTGGAATGGCTGCTTCTGGGTAGGGATCAGCTGACCTCGGCACTGCAACTCCAGGTTCACCCTCCTTTTCCAAGAATAGAGGAAGGGAGTCTGCTGAGATAGTTCAGTGACTAACAGGGCTTGTTGTGCAAGCGTGAGGACCGGCTTCCAATCCCCACGTCCCACACGGGAGAAAACACAGGCGTGGCTGCACGTGCGGGTCACCCCAGCACTGGCAGTCTGATCCTAGGAGCTAGCCAGGTGAAATGGTGAGCTTCAGGCTCCGTGAGAGACCCCGTCCCATGGAAACAAAGCAGAGAGTGAAAAATAGGTCACCTGGTAGTCTCTGTCCTACTGTAACTTCTGCAGGTGCGCGCGCAAACACGCACGTGCCACCCCCACCAGTGTACATACAGGCACACACGCCCCGCACACAAAATAAAAATAAATTAATCTTATTTTAAAAAAAATCAAAAACAGGAAGGGCTGCATCTGTGTGTTGTGGCCCACATCTGTAAGCCAACTGCGGGGGTGGGTGAGACCGATTGTCACGAGTTTGAGACTGGCCTGGGCTACAGAGTGAAACCCTATCTCAAAGCGGAAAGCAAACCAAACACAAACAGTACAGGAATGCACCCTTTGCGTGTCAACATAGGCAGTACAGCGCATTGGTCAAGAGGGTTAAATGAAAACAGGTGGAGAAGCCGGAAACATGGCTCAGTGGTTAAGCACACTTGTTGCTCTTCCAAAGGACCCAGGTTCAGGTCCCAGCACCCACATGGAAGCTCACAATTGTCTGTAATTCCAGGTCCCAGAACTCTTCTGGCCTCTGTGGGCAACAGGCATGCAGACACGGTACACATACATATGCAGACAAAATATGCATAAACATAAACCTACGGTTGGGGATACAGCCTGACGGTAGCCTTGCCTTGCCTTGCCTAACATGTGGAAGGCCTTAAGTTCAATTCCCAGCAAGGGATGAGGGTGGGTTGGAGTGCGGGTGGAAACACAAACCCGGCTCGGGTCAGGACTACTTTAAAGCATTACTGTAAAGACTATTTATTGCAAAGGGCAAAAGCTAATAGTGATGCTTGCGGAATCTCAAGGGCTAGGCAAAGAGTTTGCTTTTCTAGGAGGAGTGGACAAGACTAGGGCCCACGATGCTGCGGAAAGTGGGGTGCCTAGGAATGGCAGAATCAGCCAGTGAGCAGAGCGCCTCTCCTGGGGGCCAGCTATGGCTCAGCACCACGGTGTGCAGAGAATGAGAGGGAGGAAGGACCTGGGATCTCATTTATCTGTTAATGAAGTTCATCTACAAATTACAAACCCCGGAGCTCCACAAGTGAGAGCCGAACAGATGGGTAGGCAGCTGGGTTTATCTTGCTTGGATTTATGCCGCTCAGGCAACCCAAGGTGCAAAGAGAAGTGGGGGGAATTTCCAGAAAGAAAGGGGGCAGAAGTTCTTCCAGAAAGGGTGGAAGCCAGCCTACTTGGGCATCCATAAACATGTCTCTCTGACGTACAGGATAAAAATAAACGTTTAGAAGCCTTGTCTCCTTAAACAAGGCAAACGATAACACTCACAGTTAACTATTGAAACGGTCCTTGTCAGAGTGATCCTTACTTGGTAGCAGACTCTGGTACACCCTAGTATTCTCCCCATGGTCAGCCTGACCCCCCACGGTACTTCTCTATCTTGGCTAGAACAGAGAAGAACCCATGCCATCCAAAACACTGTCCTGTCTCCTCTTACTGCATTCAAATCTTCCCCCTTTTCTGCACCATTCATGCATCTTTCCTCTGGCTCACGTGGCTATGTGTTTGTCAAGGAACCCTCTGTAAATCTCAGAAGAGACCCTGGGCCTTGTGTGTGTGTGTGTGTGTGTGTCTGTGTGTGTGTGTCTGTGTGTGTGTGTGTCTCTGTGTGTGTGTGTGTGTGTGTGTCTGTGTGTGTGTGTCTGTGGGGGGGGGGAGAGGAGAGACCAAGGGAGATGAGAGAGCAGAGGGAAGTTGTAAAAGCAGCTGCCAGCATTTCTGAAACGGTTTCATCTTTATTTTTATCCTTTCCTGACTGAGTTCAGCTCACAAGACAGTCACTACTGCCACCACCGCCAGCTGCGTACTACTGTGTCCCTGCCAGAGTCTGGGACTGTGTCAGGGGGCTCATTGCTCCTGAGATAAGAATTTCCAGTTTCCCAATTTGTGTCAGAGCCAAGCACCAAAAAAGAAATGAAAAGAAACTACAGTATGTAGATAAGGAGACGGTTGCACAGATGTTCCCAAGTACAAAGTCAGTACATTAAATCAAGCCTGGACAAGCCCTGGGCTGCAATGTGGCAAAGTCCATGTTTGCCTACCTCACAGTCTGGTGGAATGACCAGATTTAGCAAATGCAATTGCGTTTCATACAAACAATTTTGTAAGTATAATTATGTCCCAGATATTACATGAGCTACATAGAAAATAATTTAATCTTTTAAGTGCTTTTCTTAATTTTTAAAAATTGTATTTGTTCTGGTGTTTTGCCTACATGCATATCTGTTATATTATACATGCATGCCTGGTACCCAAGAAGGTCAGACAAGGACATTTGATTCAGTGAGATTACAGTTACAGATGGCTGTGAGCCACCATGTGGATGCTAGGAATCAAACCCAGGTCTTCTAGAAGAGCAGGCAGAAAATGATTTAGTCTTAACAGAGGCATACAGAAGGACCTAGGAACAAAGTATTGTGATATCTGCAACTTATACTGAAATAGTTATAATAATAATAATAATAATAATAATAAAGTGTTTCAGAGAAATATGGCTAGGTAGTAACAACTGATACCTGGGAGAATGGTATCATCACACACACATATACTGAAATAATTATTTTGCTGTTTATCTGTAATGTAAACTAGTCTAGGCATCTTGTTTTGTATCTAGCAACCCTACCCTAAAGGAAACCATAGCAACAACAGAGAAAACATAATACAGTGGACTCTGAGTTTCCCAGGCACTCACCCTGAGTTCTTAAGGAAAGAAAGTATGGCAGCTGTTGGGGTGGGGTGTCATGCCGAGCTTCATCCACTGGATGTGAGGACCTAAGAGGAGAAGAAGCTCAGAGCCCCATAGCTGCTCAGTCCCACTATGCTAACGAATCCAGAGACAGCAAGGGAACTTTGTACCACAAGATGGGCCAGAAAGTTCATTGATCAAACCTCTAGTTTTGCACCTGATACACAAGACATTGGTGGTGCACTGCCAAGCACCTGCTCTGCAAAATCAGTGTTGACAAATGAATAAATAACAATCTCAAGTCCAGAGAATGTCAGCTCCAAGGAGCCAGGATCACTGCCACGCTGCCCTGAACCATTCTAAACATAAAGCTGCACATGGGGACAACTGTGGTCCATCACCGAGGGCTCTGCTGTGGTAGTGACAGCTCCAGAGAAAACTTTCAATGAGCCGGGCTGTCATAGTCAGAATGCATTAAAAACCCGCACAAGGTCCTAAACCAATTTCACAAATGAGGTTGGATAGTGCTTGGTAATTTTAGCCAGGTAGAATGGGATCGATCTTTCAAAGCACAATACTGCATATCACTAAAAGAAATATTGGGATGAATCCTTGTTATGTGGTGAATTAAGAACAAAAGCTAAACTAACAATTAGGGCAGAAATACTTTCCTGTTCATCAGCCAAAAAGGTACAAAGTGAAGTCCTTCCTGTGTCCAACAGGAAAAAAAAAACTGTGTTCTCAAGACGAAACTCAGTTTAAGGACACAAATGTCACATAGAATTGTAAGCAGGATTCACTCTTGCCTAAGATAAAATGATCAGTTCACAGAAGTGTGTCTGGTCATATCAGATTTGGAAGAGACATCTGGTGCAGCAGATTAAACAACACAACAAAGGACCAAACTACAAATGTGCAGGGAGCAATCATGCAAGCATCCAACCTCAACGCCCAAATGAGGCTGCCATTTGCTGTCACCTGAAGTCAGGTCCTCTCCCTGCCCAGGACACCCTGATGCCGTAGAAAATTTGGGCAATAAATTTTCATTTGCAAAGTCTTTATAATGAAATTTTTATTAAAAAAAAAAGTAAGAGGAAGTCATTAGTCCCAGTAGCCGGTACCTGTGTTCTCATTACTTGGGAGGCAGAGGCAGGAGGATCAGGAGTTCAAGACCAGCCTTGGCTACATAGAGCAAGGACCAAGAAGCTGGCTTAGTGGGTAAAGGTGCTTCAGTGCACAGGCCTCATGGCCTGAGCTCAATCCCGGGAACCCACATACAAAGTTGGATGTCATCAGAACAGCAATAGGAAGAAGTGCAACTCCTGAAGAATTCTCCTCTGAGCTACACAATAGCAGCATGGCACACGTGTGCCTCATGGCACATGTATATTCATGCACCCGTGTGCACACACATAGACAGACAAAAACAAAATGAGTGACAGAAAAGAAAACATGACACCCTTATAATCCACGCTCCCACTATTAGCATTTCTTCTTTAAAATATTAATAATGTCTTTGTTTTTTAAAAAACTGTTTCTATGGTATGCGTATGCATGTTTGCCTGTATGTACACTTAAGCACCACGAGAGTGACTGGAGTCTGCAGAGCCAGAAGGCGGCATCGGATCCCCTGGAGCTTGAGTTACAGGTGGCTGTGAGACGCCGTGTGGGTGCTGGGAACAGAACCCAGGTCCTGGAAGAGCAGCCATTACTCCTGACTGCTGAGGCATCTCTCTAGTCTCTCCTTCTGATATTTTAAAATCTATACATATGTATGTGCATTTTGAAAAAAAACATTATAAACTATCCTTATTTAGTTTTAGATGCAGTATTTGTGTACTTATCTGTTATATAGGAACCAATCAGCTCACCTAGTCATTCGCTTTGGGACATGTACTCATTTCTGTCCTGCAAAGAATGTTCTAGAATATCTTCGTTTAAGCTATTGATGAATTAGTTTTTAATTAAGTATTACTGTGTGTGTTTGTGCGTGGTTGGGAGGGAGGCTGCATGTGTCACCGTAAGCACATGGAGGTCAGAAGACGACTTTGTGAAGTCATTTTTCTCCCTCGTCACCCTCCCACAGCTTCCAGAACCAAACTCAGGCAGGCTTGTGAGGCAAGTATCTTTACCCACGAAGCCACTTCCCCAATCTTACTAATTTCTTCAAATCAGCTGCCACCTTTGGAATTATTTGATTAAGGTTTTTATGAAGTCACGTTGTCAGAAACTTCCAGAAGCATCATCATGGACCATATCCCTTCAATACCAGCCTAAAGATGTTTGAAATTTTAACAGTGGGAAGTAACATCTTAAATTACAAGAAAAGTATACTTTTTTGTTTTGTTTTACAAAGTTGCCAATGAAGTCAGCAGAATTGGCAAACATCATAACTTGGAGTCCAGGGAAAGCTGGAAAGCTGGTCAGAGGGAGAAGAAGGGCAACCCTGTTCGGCGACCCTGTCCTGAACTTGGGGACAAAGAGTCCTGACCAGGCCGCGCCTGACGTAGGTCAGATGTAGCTGACTAGATTTTCTACGTAGCACTGTGAGGTAGTCTTGCAGTGACCTTTGGGAAAGAAACGGCAGGAGAGTTGCTGAACCAGCTGTCCCAGGGCAAGCCACTTCCAAAGGGTAAAAATAAGCACTTGAGGAATTGCGTCAGATTTGACGGGAATCAGAAATACTTTTAAGGAAACCATCAGGGCTCAAGAGCACTATGAGCAACTCTGCAAAGTCAAGAGAAGGCTCCTTAATAATTGAACACAACTCAAGTCATACTGCCATTCACCCACATTAAGGCAACCAACTCTGAGAACCTGAAGGCTGAAGAGTGTGTGTGGCTTTTCTCGGATTCCAGATCAGTGAAACTCACCAAATACCAAAACATCAATTGGTTTTGTTTTGAAAGATTGCTCCCTTAAGTTAAACAAATCTAAGACACACACCTGTAATTTAAATAATTTTCACTACTTCCACCTAGTCTCTTTGGCACCATGAGATAAAAATTCTGCTGTCAATGTTTTCCCCTTGATTCCTGACTTTGACTTGGAAACACACTGCGTTCACCATTTTTGCATAATCATTTGACTCATTCTGGTGAGACCGTAATTGTCACAATTTTAGCTAAGGAAAGCTGACAGACAGCTCAGTTTCAAATTCTAGCTCACTGGCAAACTGTTGCCCTGTCTCTAAATGACACCAGGGTGGTTATGGTAGGCTAGCTACATTGAAGCAAACTCCTGCTAGGAAACACTCACTGCAGTGTTCCCAAAGGGTCCAGGGTGATCAGCAGCCAGGGTTGAGAACAGTAAGCGTAGCAGCCAGAAGGAAACAAAGTAGTAAGTGAGGGCTTCAACACAGAAATCTGGAAGAGGCGTGAGTATTTTGACTATGATATCCACTGTTCCTCACCGTCAAAGCTGGGGACATATATGTGTGTAGGGAGGGTGGGCAGTGAATCAGAGAACGCCGGAGAAAAACGATTTTCCGCTGGAACTAAATAAGAAGCAGGGCCCTGGAAACAATGCGCATGCTCTCCACGTGACCTGTGCAGCCTACCTCATTCTTTCAAACCTGTTTGGTTATGATTGCATCTTATGTAGGGGCCGCGTGATGCGATCCTCGCTTGCTTATTTATTTCTGTCTCCTCTCCCATTCCCGGTAATTATCAGACGTACGGTGTCTCTTTCAATGGGGCTTTCAGGGTGGAGGGTAGAGGAGGAATGTCAAAACACAAATTTCAATCAGATAAGAAGAGTAAGTTCAACAGACCTATTGTCCAACAGAGGGACTGTAGTTAACGCCAACACACTGTAGGTGTGCTCTGTCTAAAATAGCTGAATCGGCTTTTAAACTGTTCTAATCTGTTTCCCACAGATAAGTCCATAAGGTGACATATGTGATAAATAGCTTTATTTACCCATTATGCTGTATACTATATCATTTATATATATATATATATATAATTATATATACTTAAAAAAAATCAACATAATTGTACACCATAAATAAATATAATTTGAATTGTCAATTTTAAAAATGCATCTTAAAAACCAGGATTTGTGGTGGTGGATGACATTACTGATGACATTAGCATTCATAGTCTCTGGAATACTTTTAAAACTCAGTGCAGAATGGTCAGTGGGGGAGGGTAGCGAGAGAAACAGGCTGTGTCTGCAGCTGTCAAACCGGAAACAGTATTCACTTCCACAAGAAACAAGCCTTTGCCCACATTCATTAAACATAAGTCTCCGCAAGCTATCTTCCAGTTGTTCTGTCTTTGGAAGGGAGGATGACGTGCAGAGAGAGGCCTCTCTAAGAAAGACAAGAGCGCAAACCTAATGACAAGGGACATTTGCTGGACGCTAGGAGCCAAGAGAGGTGTGGGAATAGCAGGTGTCTTGAACTGAACGCCTCTGTCTCTTCAGAATCTCTGTGTTGAAATCCTCAACCCCAAGGTGACAGCATCCGAGGTGAGGCCTTGAAGCGACTGTCACAGTCACAAGAGCAGAGCCCTCATGAATAGGATTAATGCTCGTGGTGATTACTCATCTTTATCAACTTGACTAGACTTAGGTCTGTAGGAAATGCACTGTTGGGTGTGTCTGGGAGGTCAGGTCCTGAGAGAAGTTGAAACAAGAAGGGGAGGCCCACACTGAATGTGGGTGGCAGCATCCTAGGGGCTGGAGTTCCGGGTTAGATAAAAAGGAAAGTGTGAGACTTGTGGTAGCGTCCATCTCTCTTGACTTCTGACTTCGTGACTGTCGCTGCAGTGTGACCAGCCATCACACTCGGGCTGCAGCTCAGAGCGGTTCTTGATACCTCGCTCTCCCTATCCTGAGAGACTGCACCCTCAAACTACAACCCCCAAATAAGCCCTCGCATCCTTATGATTCTTTAACAGGCACTAAATCTACAATGTGTTGACTCTCCCAACCCTCAGAGCTGTGAGAAATATATTTCTGTTGTTCAGAAGTCACCAGTCTGTGGTGGTGGAAGAAACAGTGGGCTAAGATAGCGGCGCTGGCCACTGGTCTGCTCCACGCCGGGCTTGGGGAGGCTCGCACTGCAGAGCTCTGGCATGTGCCGGAAGAAGACGGAAACCCGAATTACTAGATTAAGCTTTCAAATTTTACTTTATTTGTTTGTTTACTGTGTGTGTGTATGATGAGGCAGGGGGCGCATGTTAGGATGTGCATGTGGAGGTCAAAGAACAATTTTGTGGAATTGACTCTCACCTCCCACCTTTCCATTGTTCTGGGGTTAAATTCAGGTCATCACACTTGAACAACAAACACCTTTACCTTCTGAGCCACCTCTCCGGCCCAAATTTCCAGATTTTAAAGGGATAAACCATTCAGGGGTAAACATGTGACCATTGTCCTACAGAGCTACAGGGTGGGATCAAATGTAAAGTCACACAATAACAAGCAAACTACATCCTTCCAAAGACAGAATTTTATCTATCCTTTCATCCATCCAAGAGCTTTATTAAGCATCTTCTCCATTCCTTCATGTCTTCTTTTCCCTCCCTCCCCTTTTCTTTTCCTCCTCCTCTTCCTTCTTTCTGTGGTGCTAGGGATTAAATCCAGGGCCTCACAAATGTCCCCTACCGCTGAGCTACACTCAGCCTCTGATCTTGTTCTGTACAACTCAGTGAATTTGGTAACAGGAAATGATACAAAATTAAATATGTCAGGACCCTTACCTTCAAAAAACTTTCCAGCTAGCTTTGAATACTAAATTGGGTGCTACAGACTGAGATCCCTGTGGGTCTGAGGTCAGAGAAGGGCATCGTGAGTTATGGAGAGACCAGTGTTCTCAGCCAGCTTTAGCAGGACACAATGAAAGACAAGAGATTCCCAGAACCAGAATCATTAATGGTCCCAAACCTGGGGCTTTTGTTAGTTTGCTTTGGCTCTTTTTTCTTTTGAGAAATAGTAACCAAATAGGTCATGCAGAAATATAATCATAGATATGTATAATTGTTATAATTATATATTATACATGTTATAACAACAACAAAGATATATGTTATATATATAGTATATTGTTATTAAAACATGCATAATATAATTACTATATTGATAATATATAAATAATATAAAACATGTATTATATATTTTTAAACATCCCTAAAAAAATTATGAATTTCATTGAAACTGTATGAACACGGTCTGTGGACCCCTAGATGTTCCTGAGACCCTCTCAGACACTCTGCAAGTCAAAAGTTTTTAGTAACACTAGCCATACGTCATTTCCTCCCCTCCCCTCCCTGGCTTTGTGAGCATGGAGTAGAGCTTTCCAGAGGATACCTGACCCATGAAGACATCCTTGCTTTGGTGGAGGAGGTACAATTGCTGGTGCAATCTTGCATTTTAAAAGTTTCTTAAATTTTTAAATTTTTATTTGTGTGTGTGTATACATATACATATGTATATATATATGTATGTATATATATGTATGTATATATATGGATGTGTGTGTGTGCGCACATGCGCTCACACATGCACGCGGGTATGGGCAAATATATACCATAGTATGTGTGTGGTCGGAGGACAACCTTAGTGTTGGTCCTTGCCTTCTACCTACTTTGAGACTGGGTCTTTGGTTGTTTGTTGGCATGCTGCATGTGCCAATCTGGCTTTCGAGTCTCCGTGGACTCTCAGGTCCCCATCACTCACCTCGCTGTAGGAGCATTGGGATTACAGAAGTACACTACCATGCCTACCTTTGATGAGTTCTGGGGATTCGAACTCAGGTCACTCTACACAGCAAGCACCTTATCCACTGAGCCATCTCACCGTCTCTGCTTTTAATTCTACTGCTATAAGAATCAATTCGTGCAAACCACAGAAACAAAAGTACAAAAGTTCTCTGGAGTCCTTAGGAATTTTAAGAGTGTAAAGAGGCCAGAAGTTTGAATTGGAAGCAATTTTCTAAGGGCAGGGACCTTGTTTACTGTTTATGTGCGGAGCTTGCTTGTTGTTATCTGCACTCTGCCTCCCAAACGGTTCTCGTCCCATCAGCTCCTGCTACACAGGCAACAAAAGTGCACACTGAAAGCACTTTCAGAGAGAGAAAGCAAACTGCTGGGTGTGGCCAGCACTAGAGATAAGGAGGCAGGAGGACCAGGCGGGGTTTGAGGTCCCCAACTACACAGGGAGTTCAAGGCCAGACTGGTCTACAGGAGACAAAAAAAAAAAAAAAAAAAAAAGAGTGAGAGTTAGAACCAAGGTCAGTGTTTGTTTTCCTTTGATTGTTTCTGACCGGTTACTAGCTTTGATTAAAAACAGCCCCTTTCTGAGTACTGTGAGTATGTGTAATACATTTGATGATATGGGTCACAAGTGTCTCCCCACTTGGCCGACATCCCGTGTTTTCATTAATGAGTTTATTCCCACCTGCTGACTCTTCTTCGTGAAGCAAGAGAGTATCTGGCAGGCCAGATGGCCTCTGACAGAATGAAATGTAAAGCAAAGCGACTCCCACAGCTAAGAACCTCCCTACACCTCTTTTTCTTTTCCTGCAAACCTTCCAGATAATGGCAGTATTAGCAGTGATGTCCTCAGCCAGAATTCCTATCTCCAGGAATGAAGATGAGCAAAAAACCTTCGCTCTCCACAGCTCTTTAACCTGGTACCGTTCCTAATGAGCCTGACTCGGCAGATCTGGGCAAGGTCTGGCTTCCTCTACACCTCCGGAAGAGACACTGTACCCCTAGAGTCTAGGAACAACACCGACATCTGCTGTTTTCCTGGTAATTATGAGTTCACTTGTAGCCAACACAGACTGAAGAGCCTGAAGGAAGCATCCTGAGTGTGCTATGACAAGATGGTGTTTCGAAGAGAAGAGAAGGCTGCCTTGCAGTCAAAATCACTGCCTGTTTATAGCTCTGGGTCCTCCTCGGGTAGATAGATAGACAATCCCATCACTGTTATGAACTTGCTTAAAGGAAACTGAGAAATGAGCATGCCCCTGGGAGGTTCATCAGCTGGAAAGCCACACCAAGGCGGGGGAAGCCCCAGGTCGGTAAACGGCCAGGGCAGGATGAGTAAGCAAAGGGAGCCGGATTCCTGCTGACCTTCCAGTTTCTATAACACTCTCAGGGGCCTCACAGCGCTGTTTCTAACCCCTTGCAGCTTTACAGGAAGGAAAAAAAGTCCTCTTGCTTGAAAGGGTCTCAGCTTCCTAAAGAGAGTACCCCTCCCCGCATGCCAAGATGTGGCAGACAGTAGAATTATGGGGAAACAGTATAGCATGGGGTCACACGAGAGGTAGCCCTAGCAGTTCTTATCCAATCCACAGTGTTTTGGAGGAAGAGGTTGTTAATCTTTACACCAGAGCAGTAAGTCCACACAAACCAGGCCAGGCAATTACAGGAAAATGGAATGTGGTCATCCTTCAGATGGGGAAGCAGTCGCCGTCGGAGACCAAGCTGGCACTCCTACCTCTCCGCTGGGCTTTAGATAAGCCATTTAGCTTTCCAAAGGAAAATAACAAATAAAAAGTGATCTCAAAGGTTTGTTTGTTTCTCTTTAAAACAAAAACCTTAGACTAAGAGTCTAAGTCTTCTCAACTTTCGACAGTGGCTCTGCCTTATTTTCTGTTATATTTGTAGCCCTAGCACTAAGTTGTGAGCCACCCCTCCTCCTTCCTGGTCTCGGGATTGCATCTAGGACCCTTACCGTGCCAATCAAGCATTCTACCACCAAGCCATAGCCCCGGCTCCATGTTCTTTGAATGCAGTAACTAGGGGAATGAGGTTAATATGCAAGAAAAAGTCCTTGATACTAGCTGTAAAGCAAAGGATAATGAACCTATAGTCCACGACCCTAGAGAAGCTAAGTAACAAGGTGAACCCTAAGAGAAACATATATAGTTTCCCCTGGGAAAGGGAAATAGACGAGATCTCCTGACAAAATTAGGAGCATGGGGTTGGGGGATGGGGAGAAAGGAGAGTGGAAGGGGAGGAGGAGGGGAAGAGGAGAGCAGGGAGAACTTGAGGGAATGGAATAGTCGAGATGGGGGAAGGACAGAGATGAGAGCAAGGAAAGAGAGATTTTGATTGAGGGAGTCATTATGGGGCTAGCAAGAAACCTGGCACTAGAGAAATTCCCAGGAATCCACAAGGATGACCCCAGCTAAGACTCCAGTAATAACGGAGAGGGTGCCTGAGCTGGCCTTGCCCTGTAGTCAGATTGATGACTATCTTAAATGTCATCATAGAATCTTCATACAGCGACTGATGGAAGCAGAGGCAGAAACCCACATTGGAGCACTGGTTTTGCTAATGTCTTAGCATCCCAAGAAGTGGGGAGATGGGGGAGCTGAAGAGGAGCAAGGCGCTTTGGGCACCTGTTCTGCCAATGAGAACCAATGACTACAGGGTTTCCCAGGATAAGGCAGACGTTAGTGGGGCCGAGCTGCTCCTTTGCAATCGTCCCGACTGTTACCCTTCCGGGCCTCTGCAATCCTTTGGTTGAAGGAACTCTGTTGTTCTACTTACTTCTCTCTTGCTGTGACAGGACACTGTCCAAAAGGAATGGATTTGTTTGGCTTACATTCTACATCACAGTCTATCATTGAGGGAAAGTTTGGGACAGAACTCAAGGCAGGAGTCTGGAGCAGAAACTGAAGCAGAGAGCCCAGAGAATCCCTGCTTAGTGGTGTGCTGAGGTGGTGTGAATAGGCATGGCCCCCACAGACTCATGTGTTTGAGTGCTTGGCCACTATCAGGAGGTGTGGCCTTGTTGGAGTAGGTGTGGCCTTGTCAGAGGAAGCATGTCACTGTGGAAGGGGGCTCCAAGGTCTCAGATTGCTCAAGCCACACACAGCCAGTGGGACAGTCTCTCCCTGCTGCCCAGGAATCAAGATGTAGGACTCTCAGCTTCTTCTCCAGCACCATGTCTGCCCACACACTGCCATGTCCCACCATGACAATCATGGAGTAAACCTCTGAAACTGTAGACCAGCCCCATTAAATGTTTTCCTTGATAAGGGTTGTTATAGTCATGGTGTCCCTTTGCAGCAAGAAACCCTAAGACACAGGCCATCCAGGGCTACACAGTGAGACCTTGACACACACACACACAAACATACACACACACACAGACACACACCCATCCATCCATACACACACCCATACACACAGACACATACATACACACACAGAGACAAACACACACACATATACACACACAGACACACACACCCATACATACACACATACCCATACACACACACACACAGAGACAAACACACACACATACCCATACACACACACATACACACAGACACACACGCACATACACACAGACACATACATACACCTATACACACACATATACCCACACATACACCCATACACACACACCCATACACACATACACACACATACACCCATACACATACACGCAGACACACACATAGGCACACACACATACACCCATACACACACGCAGACACACACACATACACACACATACACCCATACACACACGCAGACACACGCAGACACACACACACACACACACATACACACCAAGCTCTATCACGAAGTTCCAGACAAATGCAGACCTACTTTCTAGGACCCTGCCCAACTGCAGCCTCGCTGCCCTTTCCTTCCCCTCCATCTCCCAGGAAAGCCCCAGAGACAAACCATGAGAAGGTGGTCCTACTAATTCTTCAAGGCTGGCTTTGGATAAATTAATTACTTCCAACCAACACTTGCGTCAGAATTTTGCTCATGCCCAGTGATGGAGGAGGGTTATCTGTCTATTGTGTTATTTTCATTGGTTAATAAAGAGACTGCCTTGGCCCCTTGATAGGACAGGAAATTAGGTAGGCGGAGTAAACAGAACAAAATGCTGGGAAGAGGGCTATGAGGCAGACACCATGGAGCCAGCCACCAGGTCAGACATGCTGAATCTTTTCCAGTAAGCCACCACCTCGTGGTGCTACACAGATTATTAGAAATGGGTTAATATCAAGACGAGAGTTAGTTAGTAACTAACTCTCTAGAGATAATGGGCCAGGCAGTGCTTAAATGAATACAATTTGTGTGTTGTTATTTCTGGGACTAAGCTAGCTGTGCAGGAGCCGGGTGAGGCGAAAAGCAGGCCTGCCCGCAGCTCCTTACTACAGCCCAGTAGCAGGCAACTGGGATATTTAGTTCCAGTACCGCTCCAATCACGCTATTTACCGGTCAAAATGAAAGTCTCACTTCAGTCTGCTATGTCAACCTAGAACTAAAGGACAATGATCACTCAAGATAAATTATTTTCTTTCTTTTTGTTTTTGTGTGTATATATGGGTGTATGTGGCTATATGTGTAACTACATGTGTGCATGTGTCCACATGCATGTGGATGCCAGAAGTCAATGCTGATTGTCTTCTTCAGCTGAGTCTCTTTATCTGTTTGTTTGTTTGTTTACTTGCTTGCTTGAGACAGGGTCTCTCCCTGAATCTAGAACTCACCGATTGCCCAGGCTTGCTGGCCGGAAGTCCCAGAGATCCATCTGTCTCTCTGGCTCCATAGTGCTGGGGTTACAGATGCATGCTACCTCATCCAGCCTTTTATGTGAGTGCAGGGGATCTAAACTCAGGTCTCTGTGCTTCTGTGGCAAGCACTTATTTCACTAAGGCATCTCCACATCTTTGAGGTCAATGTGTGTAAGAATTATCTCACAAAACTTCTCACGATTGGCTAAACTGGTGTTTTTGAATTTCAACCTTTCCCCATTCCTCTTTTTCATGTTATACAAGTTGGGGCATAAATACTGTTTTCAAAGGAAAACAGTAGAATTGGAGAATCCAAGTGGATTATATTATAACTACAATAAAGTCAACTCATGAATGAATCACCCATAGAAATACTATTGGAAATAATGATGGGTACCGCATATCCATCACCCAGTCCTCGCGCGATGTCTAAGTGCTCTTTGCTTAGCCTACAACCCAGGTTTCATGGGGCCTAAAGCTTCTGCAATTCAAAGGGCCCTTCCTAGGAAGAAAATAAATGGACACAAAAATAAACACAGAGCTTCGGAAGGTCCTGTACAAGCAAAGGACCCAGAGTTTATACTGCATGAGCTTCACGGAGATACAACTGGGTGCCCAAGATGGTTTAGAGAAGGTAAGCGACTTGCCCAGCATTAAAGCTGGAGAGCCACATATTTAGGATCGGAATACAAGGTGTCCATTTCCTAATCTCAAACACAATCGCTGTCATTTCATTAAACACCAACTATATGTGGCCATACTTTTTTTCTTGAAAATTCTTATAATCTTTCTAAATACCTTGGTCATTATTATCAGTGCCTACAGACAAGGAAACATAAATAAAAAATATTATAGGGTGGAGGGGAAGCTAGATGGAAGAATGTTTGTCTAACGTGCAGGAAACCCTGGTTTGATCACAGCATTGCATAAACCAGGTCACCCCAGCACCTGTCACCTCAGCACTCAGGACAGGAAGGCAGGAGGATCAGGAGTTCAAGTTCATTCTCAGCACTATAGAATGAGGTCATCCTGGGCTACATGAGACCCACCCTCCCCTCAACAGAAAAAAAACAAAAACAAAACGAACGGAGTCAGGTGTGGTGATGCATGCTTGTGATCCCAGCACCTGGGAGTCTGAGACAAGCAAGCGCTGTGTGCCCAGGGACCAGCCTGGGCTGCATACCAAGAAGCTATCTCAAAAGGAAAAACTGCAAGAAATATTCAACAGTAGTCCCTGGTTACTCAAGCGGCGCAGGTGGCACCAACATCCATGCCCTGTGCGTCTCATCTACGGAGTCCTTCTTCCTTTGATCCTCCGTTTGGTGCGACCTCCAGGTTACCCGGGCAAGGGCACGCTGGTAACCTCGAGTTGACATAAGACATCCTCATCCATCTGCCGAAACTAACCCCGTTTCCTTCCTGCTACACACCACGTGGTACGCCACTCGGCAGCTGGGGTCCTGCGGGTCTCTAAATCTCCTGTACTGTTAGTTATCAGTCAGGTCGCTTCCCAGGAAGAAAACCACTTGTGGCTGACAAAAACTCAGGACCTGTGGCGCTGCCTCCCACCTACCCCTCTGGGATGAAACTGAATTCCAAAGAATCGAAGTGGTCCCTGCCATGGTGCTGGAGAACCATGTATCCTACCAGAACTGCTCCCCCCCAAAAAAAAAATTAAAAAGAAAATATCCTGACTGCTGTATCCTTTTGCTCAAGCCATCAAAGCGAGAGTCTAGGACTAGTCATGAATTTGGATGTGGGGCATAGAGAAGGGGTTTGTCTCTGTCCTTGAACACACAGGCTCGGGGAAACAACAGTCTTTGAGAAGCTTACATAGGAGGCCTGGTCTCCTCTTGGCAATGCTGTCTTATTCAGACTGGAAGGGAACTTTGTCTTGATACTTTAAAAAAAAAAGTTTTTAATTGCCAGATTCCAAGTGACTGGTTACTGCTGGAAATCTCTGCTTAAGGATTTTATCTACTGCCATTTGGAATAAGGCAGCTAGTCTAAACCTGGAGTATGCTAGTTCCCAACAGACCAGGTCTAAGCTTTGGACCTGGGTGACAGCACAGGTTCGATGCTAATGAGAAAGGCTACTCCAGCGACTTGTTTACTATCTATTTAGTTTTAAAGGAGAGAGTGGTCCTAGTAAACTCTCTCCTGTTCCTCTTTCCACCGTGCTTGGTGGATGTGGGAGAAAGAAATGACGGGGGTAGTCCCAGGATGGAGAAGTCTTCCACATGACCTTCCACATGATTCAGCCTCCAATCATCCACTTTGAGAGACAGGTCCAGATCCTTTAAGGTGGCTAAAAGCATTCCCCACCCCCACCCCCGTCCCGCATCCCTCCTAATGTTTGAGAAGATCAAGGATGAAACAGAGACAAAGCGACAAGGCTGTCGGGGAGACACAAAGCCGCTAAGCACTGACTGCGATGGATAAAATGTCACCCACTCCAAAAGTCTGGCCTGTTTGTCAACTGCCTTGCCCTACCCTGCCCAGGAAGTCAAGAACACAATAGACCTCTTACCCGGTTCTCATTCTCAGCCCCACTCCGCTTCAAAGGCAGGGCGGGCAGCCAACAAAACCTGCCTCTGCTGCGGTGCTTTTATGCATTCCTGTTTCTTCGTAGAGTGGGAGGAAAACAAGACTCAACATAGACTGGGTGCGTAGAGGGGTAGGTTGAAACGCTAATGATAGAACGTGAACACAAGGCTTTCTTAAAAGTCAAGATCTGTAGACCTCCAGGTTATTTAAAGGGAACAGTAACCTCAAGCCTCCCTACCCGGCCAAGCCCGGGACACAGGGGACAAACAAGGGTTGTGTTCTGCAGTGTCGGGGCCAGTGCGACTCTCCCCACACAGAGTCGCAGTAGGAGGATGGCTTGGAAAGACACGCGTGCGCGAACACACACACACACACACACACACACACACACACACACACACACACACACCTAGCCTGCCTTACCTTCTCGATCGTCTGGTCCACCGCCTTCTGAAAGACTCGAGCCACCAGCAGCGTGACACTGGTCACTAACAACAGCAGGGACAGTG